>NC_041388.1:683089245-683124147 GCF_002162155.2 Triticum dicoccoides
CGCACCCCCTCCCCCTCTGGTCTAAATTGGACTAGGGAAGGGGGAGGGCGGCGCCCCCCTTTCCTTCTCCCTCTCCTCCTTCCTTTCCCCCTCCTAGTAGGACTAAGAAAGGGGAGTCCTATTCCTACTAGGAGGAGGACTCCTCCTCTCCTGGCGCGCCCCAAGGCCCCCCCCCCTTGCTCCTTTATATACGGGGGCAGGGGACACCCTAGAACACACAAGTTGATCATTGATCTCTTAGCCGTGTGCGGTGCCCCCTCCATCATAATCCACCTCCGTCATATCGTCGTAGTGCTTAGGCGAAGCCCTGCGCCAGTAGCTTCATCATCACCGTCATCACGCCGTCGTGCTAACGAAGCTCTCCTTCGACACTCAACTGGATCAAGAGTTCATGGGACGTCACCGAGCTGAACGTGTGCTGATCACGGAGGTGCCGTACTTTCGGTACTAGGATCGGTCGGATCGTGAAGACGTACAGCTACATCAACCCAGTTATCATAACGCTTCCGCTTACGGTCTACGAGGGTACGTGGACAACACTCTTCCCTCTCGTTGCTATGCATCACCACGATAGATCTTGCGTGTGCATAGGAATTTTTTTAAATTACTGTGTTCCCCAACACGCGCCTTGTGGCGGTGGCGTGGAAGGGGGGCGGGGACGAGAGACTTTTAACGGCGGCGGCACGGACGCCCTCCCCGTCGCACGCGGGGCGACGCGGGAGGGGAGACCACACAAACCCATTTAGGAACATGTGCAAAGGGATAAAGAGAGAAAGTTAACGGAGAACTACCAAATCCAACGACTTTGATTTGTTCATGTCATTTTTTCACTGCTAATTTTCATTTGACTGGTTTCAGTTCATTTTCATTCAAATTTTCTGGTCATCATACGTTGTGATCCATGCAGTAATTAGTTGTCTAAAGTTTTTTCGCCTTCTGTTCGATTACGCATTGTGATGGCTACATCATTTCGCCTTCATTGTGATTTTTGAATTTTTTTTATATTGTGTTATATGAATTTCATGCTAACCATATAATATTTTTTGTTTCTGCCTATTTTTGTGGCCATTTCCATGTCCGAGACTTCCTTTTCTAATTAGATTATAAATGCCTACATTTTGAGCGGTCCATTCTTGTTATGTGAGAATTACTATTGTCGTTTTTAGCTTTTGAGGTACAAAGTTATAATTTATATTTTTTGCATTTAATTACTATTGGGATTCTTTCCATATTAGTTTGGAAATTTTTATTATTCATTATTGTTCTCCGAGAATTACTTTTGTCAGTGTGTCATTTTACCATTTTGTAGTCGTTGTATGTGACTTGATGTACTGTTTTGATTTTTTGCATCTTAGGCTGGATTTTTTTTAATGATTTACTCTCGAGCACCAAGAATTGAGTGGGTTGAATTTTTGTGTGATGATGAATTTGTTTTCAGTCAACTGTCATTTCAGTTTCATGCATACAAGTGTCATGTTTTATTGGCTGATTTGTTTTTTTTCTTGAAGGTCCGTTTGTTTTCAATTGAATGTGAAATAGACATTTCCAAGAAGAAAACCAAAACACGTGATGACAATCCTGCTGTCTATATGCTCACCAGAGAGAGAGACAAATCTGCCTGTTCTAGAAAAAACAGAGATAATAACCCCCTCCATTCATCACTTTCACGTCCATTGGTTAGGATATCAAATCAATGTCGCTGGGTGTGTGAGAATAATGAATAGATTTCAGTGACAGGAAGGCGGCTGCCACATCAAGGGAGCTGCGGCGTTTCCATTTCTAGCTGGTTGGTGCCAAGTGATGATTGATAAGGATAATGAAACTGACTTACACGGGCCACATGGTGAAGATAATAAAGAAGAGAAAAGACCCAAAATCTAAATTTACATAGAGGATAATATTATTATGATCTCTCACGTGTGAGCAAGATTGTTGTTGAATACTGAAGATTTGCATGCAGAGGTGAATGTTGATATCACTATGAACATTTGTTCATGTGTGCAAGCAATGCCCCGCGCGTTGCCGCAGGAATCAATTGCAATATATTTTAGTGATATGATTGTATGAAACATGCACAATTGAAAAGTAATAATATGTAAACTACAAATGAGTGTTAGATATAGTTTTTAACTTTTAAAATTTTGAGATACAAAGTTATAATTTATATTTCGTTACAATTAATTATTTCTATATTAGCCTACAAAACTTTATTATTCATTATTGTTCTACCAAAATTACTATTGTCGGTGCGTAATATCTATCGTTTATAGTTGTTGTATATAACTGTTCGCACACGAACACGTCACCGTGTACCTTCAACGCCGACGGTGATGCACCGCAGCTCACGTGGAAGGAGACTCGTCCGGAAGCGCAGTACACAAGCAATCCGGCAGGTGCTTTTGAGGACCCGAAACCCCACACGCCCGGGAGGGACCTCATCTGGACGCGCGGCAGCTATGGACTGCCCTAGGTCGACCTGATCGCCCCTAGGGCCTCGTGGATCACCGTCCTGCAACTAGAAGAACGAACGAAGAACGAGGAAGAAGAAGAACGAGGGAGAGAGATAAAGGTAAAGGTAAAAAGTGATATATTGATAGATCGATTGTGTGTTGTTCAATCGGCCGTCACCTCTTACATATATATGAGGCGGTTGGACTTTCCATACAAGAAAAGGATTTAAATCCCATCCAAAACATCAAAAGTTAACTTAACTCGGACTACGAGGGCCGGAACTTCCAGTCAGCCCGGAACTTCCGGGCTAAAATTACATCAAGTAGCCCTCTTGCACCGCTCCTGCAGGTCTCATATGGCGTCGGATCGCGATGGTCCCAAAAGCAAAGTTGTAGATCTTGCAATGGAGAAAAACTCTTTAGTTGTTCACTTTTTCATCTGAGGTCTTCTTGAGGTTGAATTCGGGCCCGCAAATCTACAAATAATGTTAAAACTCCAGTTTTGGGGCGCACCGCGTGCAAATTTTCGGTTTAGCCCGGAACCTCCCCGGAACTTCCGGGGTAGATTTTCGCAGCACACTGTTTTGCCTCCAACTTTTACATACGAACTCCGATTGGGACGATTTTTATATCAAAATCGACCGTGTCGACGAGGCGAAGACAACTCATGTAGAATTGTTTCTCGTATGAGGCCATCTTGGGGGCGTAATTAGCTGAATTGTGTTCTGGATAGTAAATCTCAGTACTTCGAACACAATTTCGGCCTTAGAGATGAGACCGGATGGGTATGGCCCAAATATCAAAGTTTCTCCTTTAAACGACATGAAACTTTCTTACTTTGAGCACTTTACCATTTGAGGCATTCTTAATTATGTTTTTGATCATGCCAAAATCTGGTGTCAACACATGCCCCCCTGTTTTTGGGCAAAGCTTGTGTGCCGAAAAATAACTTGCACATAGCTTTGTTCTAATGACGATGTCAACACTCCATCAGCCATTTTGCATGTTCTTAGGACGATAAGTATATATCGACCATTGCTTGTTTGAACCTCTTGATGCAAATTTGGGTGAAAACTTCTCAGCTTCTATAACAATCCGGTGATAAGGTTCCATAGATCAAAACCATCCTCCGAACCATATTGTTCTCCCTTTCGCTAGGATTTTGCAAATAATCAAGAATGAACTTCTTCCAATCCTTACTTTGTCTGCATAAAAGTTTCATTAGTGGCCGAGGTGATGAGCTCCAATTCGGCCTTACCTATGTTGGCAAGAATAAGCATCGGCTATTGATAGATGTGCAATACACCATGACCAACATGGTAGCCGAGTGCTTGCTATGCCAACTCTCTCCAATTTTCATATCTAGATATATGAAGAATCTTAAAACAACACATGGTAAATTATACATCTAGACATACCTCAAGATAAGTTAAAAGTGATTCGTCAAAACATTGATAACCATTGGATATTTTTTGCACTACTAATAACGAATCATCGAAAGCCTGAATATGTATAGCACCTATAGCAAGGGAAAGCTCCAATCTGAATAACAATGCATATTCAGCTTTTATCATTTGTGCATAAATATTTTAAGCGGCATGAGGCTTCACAAAATAGCACCATAAGGAGATATATAAGCAACACCAACACCCTAGCCATTGCTACAAATTTAACCATCAATGTATAATCTCCATGGTACTAGAGAGATAAAGCTAAAAACAATATTATGCACGATGTCAATATGATGCTCAGTAATAAAATCAACCATGATTTGGCCTTACGTAAATTCTGAAAACTAATAAGCCAAAGCACGCCCAATCAAAGCATAAGTTCACTTTGCAGTTTTGGTGAATTGGTCTATGCATAATATCTTCAATGGCATCAACTTGACAAATTTCTATGCAAGCACTTATCTCAATCTCTACTCAAACTAACGACGATGTTAGAATACCACACCGGCCATTCTTAGATATATTCTTAGGGCGATAGTTAAGTATCGGCCATTACCATGAGGTCCATGTAGAATTCATCCACCAAATCATGAATAGCCAAAATAAACAAATGAAATAGCAATAAAATATTTCCGCCCCTTTATATTAGCAACAAAAATGTAACTAATCAAATATATAGTGATTTGGCAATACCCTCTCATGATATAGAAAATTATGTTGCATCCATGGATCAAAATAAATCCATGGAGGGTAATTGATCATACCTATGGATGAATTCCATGGCAAAGGCATCAACGGCATTGTTGAAGAAAATGGATGATGTGCTAACCGAAGATTTTGATGTTGTGATGCACACCTTCGGCTTAATTTTTTGTTGCTTCCATTCTTCTCTTTCTTCACTTTTATTGTACTTATTGCAACAGAAGCATGCGCATCATTTTTGTTATGATTGATCCTCTTGGGAACCCATGCCATGTTCTTCCGTCTCAGCTCTTGTGCGCTAAGTTTTCGTAATTTCTTCTTTTGCCAATACGATGAGCCTAGTGGGAATCTTGACTATGATTTTTCCTTGACCAATGGCAATTAATTTTTGGTCTTGTGCACCCTCAACTTCTTTTCTTCAGATTTGGCACTCTAATTTTTATCAATTGATTGCTTCACTTATTTGCCTTTTGTAGCCAATGTCAACACTTTAATTGGCTCTTTGTATTTGAGATCAAATCTACGACCATCTCTTTTCATGCGGTAAACTTGCTTTACCACCTCTTTCTTCTTCCTTGAGCTCTGGACCGATTCCTTATGATTGAAACGGTCTTTGATGCATGATTGTTCAAATGTTGATCTTCTTGGAGCTGCATAGTATTGGTGAGATAGTCTAAAATAAGATGGAGAATGTGCCCCTGTATCATACCTGTTCCATGATGAATATTGATCTATATGAGCATAGGGAGGCATCCACGGCATTGGCATTGGCGGCCCAAAATAAGGATATGAATATGTTGCATTAAAATTCTCACTTTGCCAATACCGATCCTCATATTTGCGCCTTGGGGGTGATCTTGGTTTCTTTGCATGATTTGGCCGATAAGCATTCTTCTCTTCACTCTTCTTTCGATATTTATCCAATAGTTCAGCGAAGGTGATTTTTGATCTCTTACACTTGCACTTATTTTGGGCTTTGTTTTCTTTTGGTTTTCTTTCATCGATCATTGGATTTTCTTGCTGCCCCTAGTCCTTGGCGTCTCCATTGTAGCTTCGATTGAATTTTCGCCCTCAAGATTATGTTCATTATGCTCTTCAACAACTTCTTTACTTGAAAGCTTGATCCCATCACCTGCAATTTTTACCTTCTCTTTAAATGGATCGGCTTGAAGCAGTCGATGCAAAAACTTTTTTCCATCAGGACCAATCGGAATAGACTGGTCATCTCTTGGTGTTCCAATAAATTTCAATCGTCCTTTTTCAATGTCCGATTTAACTATTTGACGAAACATGTTGCAATCCTCAAAATTATGCTTGAACGAATCATGCAACTTACAATACATTCGTCCTTGGACAGATGGCTCAACATGGTGATCAAGAATTCTTATGTAATTATTTTTAGCAACAAATCAAATATTTGGTCACATATGCTTGAATTGAAGGTAAAATTCTTGTTTTCTAGATGATCTTGTTGTGTGAACGGCTTTGGAGATAAGCAAACAAATGGTTCAGATTTGGAATCTCCCCATTCGGCTATGCATTGTGTTTTCCACTCTATCTCCAATGTCTTTGGATAAGATATTATATTAGCATTGGTTTGCTCAGGAGATTTTAACCTTGGCTTTAAATTTCTGAAACGAAAATAGTTAGAACATATATGTCTCAATTGAGACCAAGTGTAAGCCATGTAAGAAATAAGCAAAGGTACCCAATTAGATATGAGCTTTAGATAAAGCAATGAGGAAAGCCTTGGTTGCAATAATTTTTCGCTATCGGTCTTTCTGAATGGTGCAATGTGTTGACTGATATGCTTTGTGACAATCTGATTGCTAACAAATAAATTACCCTTCTTCATTGGTCTCTCAATATTTCTTATGTAGATTTTTCAAATATATGCATCAACAACTAAGTCATGACCAAATCTGAAAACAGGTAAATTAATTGCTAGACATACCTCTTCAAATATGTTGGGAGAGCATGATGGTGATGTGACTTGAAGAATATCTTGCTCCGCCTTCGAATAGCTCCCCAACGCCTTGTCATCATCTTTTTCTTGATTTCGTGCATCATTAGTTTGAAGATCTTTGTCCACCAAACTTTCTTCGACTACTTGTTCTTGTTCTTGAAGCTCGTCAATTTCTATGGCACGAAACTCATAGTGCAGGAAGTAGGTTCCATTAACTTCAGAAAAATTAAGTATGGCTGTCTTGCTATACTTTCCATGCCCTTTCTTGACAATGTTTGCCTCTTTGGATTTGATGGATTCGGAATATATACTACTTGATTCGGCTTTTTCAACCAAAGCACTTTTAGTTTCCGAATCATCATTCTTTTCACCGGTTATATCAATTGGCAAGGCTTTTTTTTCTTTGAGCTAATTCCCTATCAATTCACTCTTGGTGAAGTACTTCCACCCTATCACGCAAAGCTTTAACTCTCCTCTCAATTTCAGCCCACTCTAGATTAGTTTGCCCCCCAGTGCTTTTAGAATCTTTTGGTAATGAAGTGTTAGTGTTGCCGAAATTTTGCAATTGTGTAGGGGGCGGATAATATGCTGCGGTACTAGGTGGAGGTGTATGCACTATTGTATAACCATATGCTCCCTCACCAATACTATCAATTGATAAAGTTTCATCTTCCTGCAAAACTCTAGCCTTTATTGCAGCATAATCAGGAAACAACCCCTTTTCATATTGTTCAAGACAAAGAGCACTGATTCTCTTGTTTTGTGCCAAGCTCTTTTTTAATGCAGCCACAACCGCTTCTGGAAGGAATTACTCCGCAATACTCTCAGATTCTTTCGGCGATGATTCGTAAGTGTTGCCGAAATTCTTGAATTGCATAGAGTACGCATTATATGCTACAGTATTTGATGAGGGCACATGTGTTCCTGTAAAATTTTCACTTATTCGGCTATGACCATGAAGATGCGGGGCCGAATTATGAACATCTACAGTTGCATACGGTGCTGAAAAATTACTAACATGAGGTGTAGCATATGATGGTTGAGAGTAACTAGCCGAATAGCTACTAGTAGCATGGACATTCACATATTGCAAATTAGTTGCCGATGAATAAAAAGGTGAAACACTTTCATGTATGCTATTGAAAATTTTAACATGAGGTGTTTCAAATTGATTACCTAAACCCATCATGTTGTTCATCGGCATACAGATTTCTAGGGCTGCCGATGCATGAGAGTTAGGATACATATGTTGCACATTGCTAAAATCATGAGAATTTGAAGTATGAAGATTATTTTGCATCGGCCCTTGCACGTAATTAAATGCATGATTGATAAAACAAGGGCTAGCCGATACATTATGCTCATTAGGTGATCTAGCAACAACACATGAACTATTTGCATCTACAAAGGGGAATTGGGTATTCATATTACCTTTGTAGATTGCAACAACTTGATGACGATCTCTTCGTAGCAAAAACGGGCTGGAGACCATTCAAAGCTTCGTCCCCAGCGGAGTCACCAAAAAGTGTGTTCGCACACGAACACGTCACCGTGTACCTCCAACGCCAACGATGATGCACCGTAGCTCACGTCGAAGAAAACCCGTCCGGAAGCGCGGTACGCAAGCAATCCGGCAGGTACTTTTGGGGACCCGAAACCCCACACGCCCGGGAGGAACCCCGTCTGGACGCACGACGGCTATGGCCTGCCCTAGGTCGACCTGATCGCCCCTAGGACCTCGTGGATCGCCGCCCTGCAACTAGAAGAACGAACGAAGAACGAGGAAGAAGAAGAACGAGGGAGAGAGATAAAGGTAAAGGTAAAAACTGATATATTGATAGATCGATTGTGTGTTGTTCAATCGGCCGTCACCTCTTACATATATATGAGCCGGCTGGACTTTCCATACAAGAAAAGGACTTAAATCCCGTCCAGAACATCAAAAGTTAACCTAACTTGGACTATGAGGGCCGGAACTTCCGTGCTAAAATTACATCAAGTAGCCCTCTTGCACCGCTCCTGCAGGTCGCATATGGCGTCGGATCACGATGGTCCCAAAAGCAAAGTTGTAGATCTTACAATGGAATTAGTTGTTCACTTTTTCATCCGAGGTCTTCTTGAGGTTGAATTCGGGCCTGCAAATCTACAAATAATGTTAGAACTCCAGTTTCGGGGCGCACAGCGTGCAAACTTTTGGTTTAGCCCGGAACCTCCCCGGAACTTGCCCGGAACTTCCGGGGCAGATTTTCGCAGCACACTATTTTGCCTCTAACTTTTACATACAAACTCCGATTGAGACAGTTTCGACAAGGCGAAGACAACTCGTGTAGCAACGTTTCTCATATAAGGCGATCTTGGGAGCGTAATTAGCCGAATAGTGTTCTGGATAGTAAATCTCAGTACTCCGAACACAACTTCGGCCTTAGAGATGAGACCGGATGGGTATGGTCCAAATATCAAAGTTTCTCCTTTAAACGGTATGAAACTTTCTTACTGTGAGCACTTTTCCATTTGAGGCCTTCTTAATTATGTTTTTGATCATGCCAAAATCTGGTGTCAACAATAACCTGATGTACTGTTGTAAATTTTGGCATGTTTGCGTGGATTTTTTTCACCCGATGAATCACTCTTAGTCATGTGCTGTAATTTTCGGGTAATGTCGAATTTGTTTTTGGTCAAATATCAGTTCAGTTTCATGAATACAACTATCACTTTTGTTTTGCCTAAGTTTGGCTAACGCACAATGTTAACTCCTCAACTCACACAACAGTGAATGAAGAACTAACAAATCCAACAACTTTGATTTGTTCGTACCATTTTATCATCGCTAAGTTTCATTTGACTGGTTTCAGTTTGCTTTCATTCAAAGTTTTTGGTCTTCAGATCACACAATGGGATTCATGCAAAACAATTACTCCCTTCGTTCCCAAATATAAGTCTTTTTATAGATTCCAACAAGTGACTACATACAGAGCAAAATGAGTAAATGTATACTCTAAAATATGTCTACATACATCCGTATTTGTAGTCCATTTGAAATGTTTAAAAAGACTTATATTTAGGAACGGAGGGAGTAGTTGTCTAACGTTTTTTTCACCTTCTATTCGATTGTGCGTTGTCACGACTACATCATTTCGCCTTCACTATAGTTTTTGAATTTTTATATATT
Source organism: Triticum dicoccoides (assembly GCF_002162155.2). Classification (NCBI taxonomy): domain Eukaryota; kingdom Viridiplantae; phylum Streptophyta; class Magnoliopsida; order Poales; family Poaceae; genus Triticum; species Triticum dicoccoides. The sequence goes on from NC_041388.1 coordinate 683,098,984, forward strand.
GGGTTATATCATTTTCATGCTAACCATATTTTTTTGTCTCTTCTTGTTTTTGGGTTATGTCTATGTCCGAGGCTTCCTTTTCTAATTAGATTCTAATTTCTTTTTAGCGATTCATTATTGTTATGTGAGAATTAGTGTTGTTGATTTTTAGATTTTATAATTTTGAGGTACGAAGTTACAATTTTTATTTTTGTTACAATTAAACTTGAATTACTATTATAATTGTTTCCATACCAGCATGGAATTTTTTATTCATTATTGTCCTCTCAGAATTAATGTTGTTAGTGTTTATATATATATATTGAGATTGAGCCGGACATCATATTGAGATTGACGTAGTCGCTGCAGACGCCTTCGTAGTCGATGGGAACGTCTCCTCCCACTGAACGCGGATCGCCGGAAGGTTTGAATAAATGCAGGAAAGAACGAGCAACAATATCAACTCCAGGGCTTGAATTCTTGTCGGCTGTGGATATCACTGTCCTTCTAACCATACAATCACATGTTGGTTTGTTTTTACCGTTTTATAGTTGTATATGACTGATGTGCTGTTTTTTGTTTTTTGCATCTTAGCCTCGATTTTTTTTCAATGGTTCGCTTTTAGTCCTCAAGAATTGAGTGGGTTGAAGTTTGTGAGCAATGACAAATTTGTTTCAGTCGAATGTCAGCTCGGTTTCATACATACAATTTTCATGTTTTATTGGCTGATTTTGTTGTTGTTGAAGGTCAGTTCGTTTTCAGTTGAATGTGAAATAGACACTTCCGAGAGGAAAACCGCAGCACGTGAAGACGATCCAATGCTCACCAGAGAGAGACAAATCTGCCTGTTCTAGAAAAAAACAGAGACAATGCCCCCCTCCATTCATCACTTTCACCACCATTAATAATGGTTAGGATGTCAAATCAATGTCGCTGGGTGTGTGGGAGTAGTGAATGGATTTGAGTGACGGGAAGGCGGCTGCCACATCAGGGGAGCTGCGGCGTTTCCATTTCTGGCTGGTTGGTGCGAGGTGATGATTGATAAGGATAATGAAACTGACTCACACCGACCACACGGTGAAGATATAATAAATAAAGAAAAGAAAAGACCCAAAATCTAAACTTACATAGTACTGTACATGATAATATTATTACGATCTCTCGCGTATGAGCGTGATTATTGTTTGTTGAATACCGAAGCTTGCATGCAGAGGTGAATGTTGATATCACTACGAACATGTGCTCATGCGTGCAAGCAATGCATGGACGACGATCGATTACTGTGGTAGCTTGTTGATCTTGCAGTACATGTAGTCCTCGAACGTCTTGGCCTTGTAGTCGTACTTGGCAGGGATCTCGCCGGCGACGAGGCGCGGGTGCGGCGCGACGACGTACTCTAGCCGCGGATGCACGAACACAGGCCACGACATACGCGTCTTCTCCTTGCTCACCGTCACCCGGTGCAGCACCGCCCTGTACCTCCCATTGCTCAAGATCTGCCACAAACATATTCTCGGACGTTCACTTGACGAGACGGTACGATCAAAGGGAAGAACAAATGGAGTGTTAGCTTGCCTCAATCTGGTCGCCGACGTTGACCATGAGGGCGCCTGGCACGTGCTGGACGTCGTACCAGCGCCCGTCCTTAGACACCTGGAGGCCCGGCACGTCGTCGGCTACGAGGACCGTAAACGCGCACAGGTCGGTGTGCGGCGCGAAGCCGAGCACGAGCTCCGGCTCCGGGCACGGCGGGTAGAAGTTGACCTTCTGCATGAGCACCAGGCCGTCGTCGCCGCCGCCGAACGCCTCCGCCATGGCGCCCTCCTCCAGGCCCAGCCCCGCCGAGAGGCGCTCCAGTACCTCCCGCGTCAGCCGCCTCATGTGGCCACAGTACGCCTCGTTGGCCTCCCGGTACCCCCTAGGTTTCTCCGGCCAGAAGCCGTGGTTCACCGCGGCCGGCGGCGAGATGGTGTGGAACAAGTTGTCGGACCATATCTTCCTGTCGCCGGGGCTCCTCTGGACGCTGGAGCCGTAGCCCTCGGTCTTCCCCGAGGCCGGGTCCATGGCGTACCGCTGCTTCTCCTCCTGAGGGAGCGCGAAGAACTCCCGCCCCACGCGCTGCAGCTCCGCCACGGCATCCGCCGGCACGCCGTGGTTCACCGCCTGGAAGATCCCCCATTCCCTCGCCGCCTCCACCATGCGGCTGCCGGCGTCCGGCAAGGACATGTCGACCACTGGGATCTGCAGCGGTGAGGCCCCGCGGAAAGTGGTGGCGGGCGGCCGCTCGTGCTCGGGCCGCACGAACTCCGGCGGGAGCGCACCCAGCGAGGACGCCAGCACCTGCACGCTCTGCACCACCCCCGCCATACCTCGAATCAACCAGCTCAAGATTTATATTTGTGCAGATCTCGCGCCTTCTGCGTCTATATGCCGGCCGGGCGCATATTTGTACTGCCCGCTGTGCCGCGCCCGATGTTTTAGTTGTTTTATTATTATTAGTTTTTTTAGAAATGTTCTTTTTAATGATTGATTTTTTTGCCGGAAGTCCCTTTAATGATTGATGATTGCTCACCACGCAGCGTGGTGAGAAATGTTTTGTACTCTCCCTCCAATCCAAATCGAGTGTTGTAGTTTTGAATTGAGGTTAGTTTAAAACTACGACATTTGTTATGGATCAGAGGTAATAGTTGTTTTGGTTTAGTTGGGTATGCATCATACATACTACTACAAAATACCTCACGCGTCGCCGCAGGAATAAATTGCAATATATTTTACTGACATGGTTGTATGAAACATGCATAGTTGAAGTAATAATAGATAAAAGGTTTTTTTTTACATCTGTGCACCTGGTTTCTTAGCTCTACTCATTCATCTCGCGCTCTTAACTTTTGCTCACTTTTTCTCACTTCCTTAGCCGAAACCCTCAGAACAGGTCACAACGGACGCTGTCGTCGGGTCAATGGCTTGACCATTAACTCTGACGAGTGGGGCCGCACTGGACTATGTCGTCCGTTGGACCTGACAAGTGGGGCCGCGTTGGGCGGTGTCGCTGTTCGACCGTTGGGCGTCCCTTGCATTAAACGCCTGCGCGCGTCACCACGAGAGAAGCCTGCTATGCATGCACCTAGCAAGTCTGCCTGCATGCGTCGCTGAGCGCCGCCACAACAGAAGCCTGCTATGCATGCACCGAGCAAGTCTGCCTGCATGCATCGGTGCACGCCGTCACGATGCGCCGACCGAGCCTGCATGCATCGATGCATGCCGCCACGATGCACTGATCGAGCCGCTTTCGTGCACGCCATCCGCCACAGATGCAACAACGGTCGCTACCGCTGGTTCCTCTCTTCTCGCACGCTTGTCTCCTCGATTTAGAGCATTGTTTTTTTAGATCAGTTTCAGCCTTTTTGATTCACTCGCATCTGCACCCGTTTTGCTATGACAAATAAATTGAACAATATGTTTTATATTTTTGTGGCTGCATGCACTAGCTAGGTGGCTACATATTTGTGACTTGTGTAAAAAAAGAGAAGGGTTCATTGTGGCTGCATGCACTAGGTGGTTACTAACAAAGCGAGCTCTATAAGAAAACAATTAACAAATATGTAGATAGGGCCAACAAGCCCAAGCTTGATCACATAGTTCAAACTAGGAAGAACTTAATAATAGAATAGATATAAAACTTAATAAAAGGGCCAACAAGCCCATAATAGCTTCAACATAGTTCAATTACAACTTAACATAACATAGACTAAAAAAACAGATAAAGGGTTTAGAACCCTAGTCGCCGCCTTCTCCGCCTCGCTCCTCCTCCGGGAGCCCTTCACTGCTCTTCCGGGGCGTTGTCGATGGGGTACGGAAGAGTGTGCATGCGCGGCGTGGTGGGGAAGATGTTGATGTACTCCGTGAACATGTTGTGGGTGGTTAAAGCGATGAACTCGCAGCCACATCAAAACACCCGGCCGAGGAGGTAGAAGGCGTCGAATGTGTTGGTGAAGTGGGGAATGAGAGCAACCACCAACCCGTTTTGGATGACCTCCTCCACGCGAAACATCGTTGGAGATCCCCGCGGGAGGTGGCGGTAGTCGACCGCGAGGAAGAACGGTGAAGTTCCTTGCGGTCCTCCACCTTGATATCGCCCACACATGTAGTGTGCGCTCAACGTACACGCCGGTAGGGTAGAGCCTCTCCGGCACGGTGGGTGGGAAGCGGTAGGTTGGTCCGGTGTACTGCATGGCTGAGGGGTGTGCAGAAGAAGGAGAAGGGGTCGAAGAGCAAGAAGGGCAAATGGCAGAGGATGGGAGATGGATGAGGGATGGCAGAGGCAGAGGGTGGCTTAAATAGACATAGTGCTACGTGTTATTTCGTCGTGGCAATAACGGGTCAAATGTGAAGTAGCCCATTTTCACACCCATCGCGGTATCGGGAATGTACACGCGTGGGAAACCGTGGTTTGAAAAGAAGAAGAAGAAAAAAGCTAATTACACGCGTGGGATTCCGTGGTCATATATATAATATGAACAAAAAGAGACAATTTTTGAATAGTTTGTGGCCATTTTGCATGATAAAAATAAATTTGGTCATTTTGCATTTGTATTGAACAAAAAAACCTAATTTTTCTAGGCAATGTCAATTATTGTGTAATTCGAAACGATGCAAAAAAAAAATAGAGCAAGCACGTTCACAAAAAACAGAGCAAACGATGCAAAAAAAAAGACGCAATTCGACGGCCCAACCAAAGATTGGTTTCCTTGTGTGCCCAGTAACTACGTTTTTTTTGGAGAGTCAGTGGTGGGCGAGCAGCCGAGCACAACCAACAGGATCGCCTCTTGCGGATCGCCCCACGATCCAATGATGCGGAGCCATCCATGTGATCCAATGGCACGGAGCCTGCACGCAGCCTGCCCACCGAATTCCTTCTAGAAGACGACATCTGAGGGCTGTCGCTTGGCTCCAGGGTATGATCGGACGGCTGACGTTCGGAGTTAGGGTTAGGCGGAATCCCGCGGGTTTTAAAGGGGTTTTGAGCTGGTCAACGGGTTTTCCAAGGCTTTGACTGAGTATAACTAATTTAAAAAGAATAAAAAAAGTATGAAACCTCGTCATTCGTCATTTTATAAGACACACAAACGAGGAAAAATACTAAACTTAGTATACAGACATTTAAAAAAAACCTAGCTGGCACGATCGAGGTCAAATGAGCACCATTAAGTAAAAAATATCAAGAAAATATAAAACCTGTGCACAATGTTGTCTTATGTGACATGTTACCAACCAAAAATCATAAACTTAGTCTATGATCATTTTCATGAAAAAACCTTCACACATATGAGTTATCACATAAAATATTTCATAGAGTTCAAGGGGAGGAGATAGGGTTACCTTTTGTTTTTGAAAAATTAAAAAAAAATCAAAAAAATCACCAAAGCTTTATTTCATAGTGAATAAGAAGGATCTGAACTTAGCTTTCCATTTCCATATTTTAAACTTGTTTTTAATAGTTTTTTATATTAAAGCATATTTTTAAAAAAATCTAGAAATATGAAGATTAATTCAAAAAATAGTGAGACTTCGAATCTACACTATATAGATTGAATATGTGTTAATAGAAAATATTTGGCTCATTTAGAGTAGGTCCAAAAAAATTGATTACAAATGGGGCTGCTTACCCTAGCCTCAGAGGTCATTTGGAGCACATTCTCAAATTCAAATTTCTTTGACCTCCTATAAATTATCTCAAATTTTGCACACATGATCTCCTACACAAACATAGATAGGTTGCCAAGGTTTTTTTTGAATTTTTTTGAATTTATACTATCCTGTCGAATGTCAGTTTAAAACATCGGATAATGAGACATGCTGGTGAGGAAACACATGCATTTAACTAATAGACATGAGACAAGTAATTAGGATAATACTCTTTTATTGCAAAAATCATTACATATTCATTCAAATGTTGTTTTTTGCTCTGTTATTGGAATATCTATATCAATATAAAAAGATTCGAAGAGGCAGATCCAATTAATCTCAACCATTAAATCATGTCAATCCAACGACCTAAACTGCTTCAATGTTGAGCGCTCAACACGTTTAGCGTGCAGTTAATTTCATGCCAAATATAGTGCTACTCACATAATAACATGTAAATAATATCCTACTTAATATCCGCATGCACTTAATATACTTCCAAATTAACGTGCATTGCACGTACACATTTACTAGTTTGATAAAATGATGGACTATTTGCTCTTTTTTTTTGCAAAATGTCTGATTAGTGAAGCAACACTAAAACAACATATATGATCATTGCAACACCTAAACTTTAAAAATAAACATTGAAAAAAATCATAGCAGACAAATTTAAAAACACACAAATACCCAATATAGGTAGCCACATGCATATATATTATGTAAAAATGTCAACTTGTATTTTTTTAAAGTCGACATGTATTTGATAAACGAATAAAAAACAAAAAATATCTAAACAATTAAATAAAAAGCCGATAGGGGAAACTCGCAGAAAAAAACGAGTGGAGGCTTCTAAGGGCATGGCCAATGCATGGCCCCAAGGTGATGCCTCACATGCCATGTAGGATCGGATGTCAGAAAAAGTAGGTTCGGATAGGGAAGCGAGATCCTCTGTAGGAGACGGGTGCTTGGAGAAAAAAAGTACGGTCCCGTGCATAAAATTGGAAAAGTTGAAGTAAAAAGTAAGGATGCATGTATAATAAGAGTCCACTTTATATTCTTTGATGATGTCCACTAATAGTAGCTTGCATTGGGGAGGAAAATATCAATATAAATACCTCAACCTACCTTTTATTATGAGGCATCTATATTCATATGCTACCATTGTACATACGCTAAAACATGTCTGTAGACAGCACGGCTAGGTGCCACTCGCCTCGAGTGCTACTAAGGCTCGCCTCCTGATAGCAGAGTTTGGGTTGGCCAAGTATCCACGGCTTGTCTGCTGACATCATATTGCTGTGTGCGTGCGTGCGTGTGCTTTCTTTCTTTTTTTATTCAAATTTTTGTTTCCTTGTTTAAGTTTTTGTAAAAAATGTTAATCTCGCATATAAAAATGTAAGTGTGTATAAAAATATATTTTAGATGTATAATAAAAAAAATTAAATGTGAATCATAAAAAGTAGAAAACACAATCATGTGCATGGAAAATGGTAATCGTATGTACGGAAAAAGTTATATAATCTAAAAAATGTTCTTATAATTCACAAAAAAGAATTCATCCATTAAACAAATTTACAATACATTCAAAAACTGTTCAGTTGTTTCAAAATGTGTTCAAGAAATTTGAAAAAATATTCGTACACCGTTAATCTTGCATTTGAATAATGTCAACCATCTATACAAAAATGTCTCTATCCTATACGAAAAATGTATATATATGAATGTATAAAAAATAATAAATACGGAAAATGTTAATAATATGTACGAATATGTCATGCGTATTTACGAAAAATGTGACAAATATAGAATAGCACACATTGAAAAAGAAATGTACGTAAAATTTCAAAAAATGTTTATACAAATGTTCAAAATGTATTTTTTATTCAATAATTCCATACATTCAAAAAATGCACGTCACATTTATTAAAATATTCACAAGTTTCAAAAATGTGTTTGTGACATTTTAAAAAAATGTTTTTACAATGTACTAAAAATGTTTTCATAGTTCAAAAAATAGCATTAAAAATGTCAACATGTAAATGAAAAAATATTGAACATGTATTATAAAAAATAATTCAAAACATGTTTTTGTAAAAAGAATATTAGACATGTATTTGAAAAATGTTCGATAGTTATAAAACTAATGTTTTAAATACATACAGAAAATGTATAGCCTGTTTGAAAGAGGTATACATCTATTGTAAAAATAAAACCAATGAAAAATAACAAAAAGAAACAGAATAAAAGTGAAGAAACCAAGAAACCGAAGAAAAACCAGAAAGGAACAAAGAAAACTAGAGTATAAAGAAGAAAAAGAAATGAAAAATACCATGGAGAAAACAAAGAAAACCGAAGCACAAAAGAAGATGAAAAAGAAACACAGAAACCGGTGATAAAACAAATGAACAAAGAGAAAACAAAACAAAACAAAAATAAAATAACGAGAAAGGGGGAAAACGGAGCGACCGAACTCTACTACGATCACTACGAGCCAAAACAAAGCAAACATACTCACACAGCGTTCTACAAAGTGGGATGGCCCGCTACGGAATCCCATAGGTGATTCCTATTAGGAATCTATATAGGTTATATACAGCCGTCGACATGTGTCATCTTCCTACACAATTTCTGACAAAGCAGTGGACACGCCACCGTCATCGTGGTTAGCCATCTTCTTTCGCCGGACGGTGCCCTGCAAAGCTGTGCTTAGTGGCCTTACGCTCTAAACTGTGCCTAGTGGCCTTTTTGCACCTCCCTGCAAGCCTGCAAGTAGAGTGATGGTGTTCCATTAATTCAATTATGACTATTCGTTGTTAAACCTTCACCTCTCTCAGAAAAATGTTAAACCTTGATCAAATATTCGTTGGATCATAGGAAACAATTGTCTAAGTATGTGCGGTCGCGGGCACACTGTGTCGCTGCGCATGGCTCATAGCACGTTGTGTCGCTGCGCATGGCTCATAGCACGTTGTGTCGCTGCGCATGCAGACTGCTCAAAAGCAAAAAAATAAATAAAAAATAGATAGATAGCCCACGATCAGGACATCGTGCTGCGTCTATTTTCGTTGAGCCTTATTCCCCGTCCAAGTTCCAAGTTGCAGGCGCCCGTTATAGGGCATTTTGCTAATGGGTGCCTGCAGCGCTCCCGTGCTGGGCCAGCCCATCTAGAGTTTTTAGCTTTTGTGTGTTTAAATCCGCAAAAAAAAAAATATTCAAACTAGCGACCTCCCTCCTCTAGTTAGGCTAGTCTAACCACCACGCCACCGAGCGTGAAATGTTAAGATTTAACCTTTTCTTCTTTTCTTCTTTTGTTTTTCTTTTCCTTGTTTCATTTTTTTGTTTCCGCTTTTCCTTTTTGTGTTTTCCTTTTTTCGTTTTCTGTTGTTTGTTTTCTTCTTCATTGTTTGCAAATACGTGAACTTTTTCTTGATTTGATGTGCATTTTATGAAAATTGGATGAACGTTTTAAAAATTGTGCACTATTTCAAAAGTTCATGAACTTTTTTCAATTCCGATGAACTTTTTTAAAATCAATGATTTTTTTTTCAAAATCGATGATTTTTTCCCCAAAATCAGTGAACTATTTTTCCAATTCAATGAACCTTTTTTTTCAATTTCGATGAACTTTCTGAAATTCAATGATTTTTTAAAAACATTGATGATTTTTCATGAACTTTGTTTGAATAGAAGAAGTTTTTTGAAATCTGAGAACTTTCAAATGTTGTTCACTTTTTTCAAAAATTAACTTTTTACAAAATGTATTTTTTTTTAAATCTAAGCTATAAACTAATGAGCTGTCGCTCACAACAATCCCTGGTGGGCTGGCCCACGAATGCGAGGCAACGCGAATTGAATTCTGTTTTATAGCAAAAAAAGATGGAACTACCAAGAATCGAACGCTCACACCTAAAGTAGTACCCCCTCCGTCCGGAATTACTCGTCGGAGAAATAGATAAAAGTGGATGTATCTAAAACTAAAATGCATCTAGATACATCCATTCCTCCGACAAGTATTTTCGAAGGAGGGAGTATACATGTTTGCCTAACCACTGGACCTTCTTACGGCTAGTTACTAAATTCATATCGAATTAGTTAAGAACGATGGTAGCCGCGCTATCTATTGCATAAAATATTGTACAATTTACTTTATAGCTTAGATTTTCGAATTTTTTAAATATATTTTGAAAAAGTTAATTTAACAAAAATCCACACCAGTTCCCAAGTTCCAATCCAGGGCCTTGCCGGCAAAATCTGAGCCCTGTCTGAAACTAAAAAATGAGACCCTATCTCACAGAAAAAATATAAACTAACGAGCTATTATAATGTACATATATCTTGTAGAAAAATATTATAATGTATATATAATATAATGTCTTACATAACAATTGGACAACTTATTTGTCTCTGTCTGACCATCTCTAGAATCATTGTAAGGAACAATTGCAGATGCAAGGGAAAAAGGATCAGTAGATTACCAGATGACACTTGCTGTGCTTCTTTTCTAACAAATCTGTCCATACCACATTTATAAGATTTATTAATTAAATTTTGTTCTTGTGCTTTTCTCTTGATTTATTAATTAAATTTTGTTCTTGTGCTTTTCTCTTGCGCTTATAGGCACCAGACTGATGTTTCCCCATGATGAGTCAAATCTGTAAAACACAAGTTAAAGAAGATGAATAAAATAAAATTGAAGTTATACAGTAGCATATGTCAATTGGAGATCATGCGTCAATGTTTGACAATTAGATGAACCGTCTAACTCTCCTAGTTTTGGGTCCTGTCTAATAGAACCAATCTCTAACGAAGTAACGATCCGTGTCAATAGTTAATTAGGAAAATTTAAGAATTAGTAATAGAAACCAAAGTTAATCGAAAAGAAGGGCTCGCTAAGCACCTGGAGGCTAGAATCGGTCAATAAGATGAGACGACGTTGTCAGCAGCTCTACGGATGATCCAACGACAACACCTGATGCGTTACAGGGCGATCCGGCAAGAGAGCAGCAGGCCCGGCCCAAGAGAAGCGTTCAAGCTCCAGCTCGTCTAGGCGGCCCAGAATGGGCCCGCTAACTAAATACTATTTAGCTGTACAAGTGGCTCTGTAGCGTGTGGTGGTGGTGGCGGCCTCGGCCGAGGTTGGATAGGATAGTTGGTGTGAGTGTTGGTTGGCTCCGTTCCGTCCTTCTTCTTCCTCAATTTGAATTCTCATGGTAATACTTGAGATCTGAGCATATGAATTAAGATAGATCGATCAGAGTGATTCGTTGCTTACAATTGGTATAGAGCTTCGATCCTGGCACAACAAGCTCTGCTCCATCATCCCCACGCGACGAGGTTCGCGACGCGCCGCCGCCGTGAAGCCATGGAGAGCATGTCGCCGGTGACGAAGGCGGTGTACGAGTTCCTCAAGGCCGACTTGGCAGAGTCTCTCGACGTACGCTTCAAGCGCCAAGAGGAGGAAGCGGCTAAGTCGATGCGGTCCATCGTGGGTGATCTGACGACGCGCATCGACGACCTCAAGCTGTCGATTGGCGTCAACATGGATGAGCTTCGTGCCGGGATGGAACGCCCGCCTTCCGCCTCCACTTCGCCCACACGAGGTCGACCGCCGGCAAGCCAATTCACGTCCGCCAACGGAGACGCCGTCCCTGAGGGCAGCCGGTCTGCTCCAGCGGCAAAGGGAAGGGATCATGCTCCGTACATTCCACCACCGGCCAGAGGTACGAGACCCGACCACAATCCAGTATTCAGTTCGCGGCTGGCTAAATTACACCGAGAGAATACTGACACATATGGATTTGCACCGCGCATCGATCTGCCCCGTTTTGATGGCACCAATCCGAGGCTCTGGCAATCGAGATGTGAAGATTATTTCGGCATGTGCGGCACGCCGAAGCATCTCTGAGTCCAATTCGCCTCTACTCTGTTCGAAGGTGCAGTAGTGCGATGGTTGGAATCGGTTCAGAGAAGAGCACCAAATGCATCCTGGGAAGAATTCTGCAGACTGCTACAGTGCCGATTTGGTCGAAATCAACATCAGGCGTTGGTTCGGAAATTCCACAGCATAATTCAGACAGGCTCAGTGGAAGATTATGTTGAGTAGTTTGCTGAACTATATGATCAGCTATCTGCGTATGAGGTCGTTCCAGAGTCTGTGCATTATGTTACCAAATTCATCGATGGACTGAACCCGACTATCAGAGTGCTGGTGGCATTACAACAACCGTCAGATCTGGATGCAGCCTATGAACTGGCGCTATTGCACGAGTCACTGACCAGTTCTGCTCCTCAACAAGGCCATTCTGTCAAGCGACAAAAGTATACACAGGCAGTCACTTCGGCCAAACCGGCTACGACCAAAACCGCTGAAGATAGACGAACTAATTCAGATGTACAAAGACAGAAGCTGAGTGAGGACAAATTGGAAGCATTAAGATCTTACCGCAAGGCCAAGGGCCTGTGTTTCATGTGTGGAGAGAAATGGAGCAGAGACCACCAATGTAAACAGACAGTGTCACTGCATGTGATACAAGAAATGGTTGAATTCTTCCAGTGCACATCAACAGAAGATCTTCTTACTGATGAGGATGAAGAAGTGAATCTTATGGCTATATCAGAAGAAGTTGAAGGAAAATCAGCCCACAGCAAGGCCTTCCAATTAAGTGTTGTTATTCCACGACAACAGAGAACATTCTTGGTAGATTCAGGCAGTACCCATTCCTTTGTGGATACCAATTCATCAAGCACATTGGCAGGAGTGCAGAAATGTATGACAATGAAGGTAAAGGTTGCTAATGGAGGAATTATGAGTTGTGACAGCTATGTGCCAAAGTGCCAGTGGTCAGTGCAAGGACTTTAGTTTGAGCATGACCTTAGAATCTTGCCTCTTAGCTGTTATGATGGGATTCTGGGTATGGACTGGTTAGCTAAACATAGTCCAATGACAATAGACTGGGAGCAACAATGGATGTCCTTCCCCTTGCATGGACAGTCTGTAACAATTCAAGGGGCAGCACCTGTTGAGTTTGCTTATACCATCATAGAACTGTCTGTAGTGACTGATGAGAATGCTCCCACTCTCATAACAGAAATTCAGGAACTTATTGAGGAATATAAAGATGTGTTTGCTGTCCCAGTTGGTTTACCTCCTGAAAGAGCTTGTGATCATGCCATTCCTCTTATTCCTGGTGCCAGACCCTTTTCTCATAGGCCCTATAGGCTGGCCCCAGAGCTGAAGGATGAGGTAGAGAAGCAAATCCAAGAGATGTTGGATTCTGGTGTCATTAGAAGGAGTAATAGTCCCTTTTCTTCACCTATTCTCTTGGTCAAAAAGAAGAATCATACATGGAGGCAAGTGGTGGACTATAGACACCTGAATGCACTTACAGTCAAGGGAAACTATCCTATGCCTGTGATAGATGAACTCCTGGATGAACTGCATGGTGCTCAATGGTTTACAAAGGTGGATCTCAGAGCTGAATATCATCAAATTAGATTAGCTCCTGGAGAAGAGTACAAGACAACATTTCAAACCCACCATGGGCATTTTGAATTCCTGGTTGTTGGTTTTGGGTTAACAGGGGCACCCAACACCTTCCAAGGTGCCATAAATGTTTCCCTATCACAAGAGCCTGAAATGCTGAGGACCTTTGTACTAGCCTACTTTGATGATATTCTGATTTTCAGTAAAACAATGAAACAACACTTATAACATGTCAGGAGGGTGTTGGAAGTCCTTAGAAGGGACAAGTGGTATGTGAAAATTTCCAAATTTGAGTTTGCCTCTCAAAAGTTACTGTATCTGGGGCACATTATCAGCAAGGATGGTGTCTCCACCAACCCTGAGAAGATTAGTACCATTGAACAATGGCCTACACCAGTGTTAGTGAAAGAAGTGAGAAGTTTCCTTGGGCTGGCTGGCTACTACAGGAAATTTATTCGTCATTTTGGGGTTATTGCTAAACACATGACTAATCTCCTACGCAAGGGCAATGTGTTTGTTTGAACTAGCATAAAGGACACTACCTTCCAGACTCTGAAACAGGCTTTGGTTACTGCTCCTGTATTGGCTCTTCCAAATTTTCAGAAAGCTTTCACTATTGAAACTGATGCTAGTGATTGTGGCATTGGGCTGTACTAACACAGGATGGGCACCCCCTAGCCTTTGTCAGCAAGGCTTTGGGACCAAAAACCAGACTCTATCAGTATATGAAAAAGAATTTTTGGCAATTCTCCTGGCAGTGGAACAGTGGCGCTCTTATATGCAACTCAAGGAATTCAACATTATCACTGATCAAAAAGTCTTGGTTAGTTTAACAGAACAACGTTTGCACACAGCTTGGCAGCAAAAGGCCCTCACCAAGTTATTGGGCCTAGATTATAAGATTGTATACAGGAAGGGGGCAGATAACAGAGTTGCAGACGCCTTGTCCAGACGACCACATGAGCCTGGTGACTGTTATACAATTTCTGAAGTTCAACCAGCATGGCTGCAAGAAATCATGAACAGTTACTACTCTGATCCTAGTGCTACAGCTATTCTGCAGAAGCTCGCTATTGATCCAGAGGTAGATCCTAAGTTCATCTTGCATGGGGGTCTGCTTCATTTCAAGAAACGCATTTGGATTGGTTCAGATGAAAAATCGCAACTTAAGATCATCAACAGTCTGCATGCCAGATTTGTCGGTGGACACTCTGGTTTTCCAGTAACTTACCATAGGATATCACAACTGTTTTAGTGGAAAAATATGAAGAAAATGATCAAGCTGGTCTTATAGCAGTGTCAGGTCTGTCAGCTCGCGAAGCCTGATCGTGTACCTTATCCTGGTTTACTGCAACCATTACCAGTGCCTTCATAGCCGTGGGAACTGATGATAATGGATTTCATTGAAGGTTTACCAGTTTCACGACACTTCAACTGCATATTGGTGGTCATTGACAAGCTGACCAAATATGGTCATTTCATTGCACTCAAACATCCCTACACGGCTACCACAATAGCTGAATCTTTCCTTGATCATGTGTATCGTCTCCATGGCCTCCCTACCTCATTGGTTTCAGATAGAGATCCTATTTTCACCAGCATTTTATGGAAGGAAGTGTGTAGCAGAACTGGTATTAAACTTCGCATGAGCTCAGGTCAACACTCGTAGACTAACGGGCAAACCGAGCGTGTTAACCAGCAGGTGGAAGGGTATCTCCGCTATTTCATTAGTGCCCACCCAAATCGTTGGTCCAGCTGGCTGTCTCTTTGTGAACTCTGGTATAATACAAACTGGCACTCATCGACGGGCCATACTCCTTTCGAGCTGGTATATGGGCATACCCCCCGTTACTTTGGTATTTCGCCAGTTGTAGCGACCAGACCTCAAACGGTCCAATCTCTGTGCTCCGGTGTCATCCCTGGATCAGTAATGCTGACACCACACAGTACTTGAAGGATTTATAACAGAGTAGCAATCACACACTTATTACATCGAGTGTCTCAATAGAGATCTTATTACAATAAATATGGCTTAAGGCCATCTAATAACGATAACAGCGGAAGGCTTGGAAGATAAGTGAGTCCATCAACTCCAATGGCATCACTGAGTATAGAACCACGACCTAAAACTCCTTAATCGTCGTATGAAAAGTCTGCAATATTAATGTTGCAGCCCGAAAACGGGTCAGCACATGGAATATGCTGGCAATGTAACACATAGAGAGTAATGGAATGAAACAGCTATACTATATGCATATTTGGCTGGTGGAAAGCTCTATGGTTACAGTTTTGCGTAAAGCCAATTTTTCCCTACTACAAAGGAATAAATTTTATTTAACTATTATGGTGGTTGTTGAACATTGAGAATGGTTGGCAGCATCCTCAATCCCAATTAAGTAACATCATTAAACAAACCCATCAAATTAAATTTTATAGTAACATGTTGAGATTCACATGATAATCCAGGTACTAGATACTCAAGATGTCCATAACCGGAGACACGGCTAACCATGATTAGTTTATACACTCTGCAGAGGTTTGCGCACTTTTCCCCACAAGACTCGATCTCCTCCGTTGGGATTCTCACTATACATGGTGTTTGAGAAACGGATGACCGAGACATAGTCTTTCAGAAGTGCTAGCACCTTACAATGGGTAGACCGTACCACCTACATCCCCTACATCTGCTAGTCTACCACTGTAAGAGTTCGCATGACTTAGTCAACTATGCTAGAGCACATAATAGCTTGTGGCTGCACACGGAAGTTTCTAGCATGAAAATCTCATGATCCCTTTGAGCCTGGATGGTGGTCCAAAAGAAAACAGGCAATCCTGGTCTACCCAGGTGCCTAGACAGGCAATCCTGGAATACCCAGGTACCTCAATCCACCCAGATGTGTATTTAAGTTGCCACCTTAGATAAACCATTGATTTAAAAATCTCACATATGTCATGGATATCACTCACCAAAGCCACGTCTACTAGCATAGCATAGCAATAATAAGCAACGTAGAAGTAACTCCCAAAGGTTTGATAATAAACAGGTAATAGGTACTACCTCAAGTACTTCCCAAAACCCACAATTTAATTAGATCCTAATCATGCAATGTGTAAGGGTTGATCTAATGCAATAAGACTGGGTAGTAGAAGGTATGATCAAAGTGTTACTTGCCTTGCTGATGATTCGGGAAACCTAGTGTTTCGAAGTAACAAGTGGCGCACTCCGGGTACTCTATCGCAAACAAACAAGCATACAATAAGTACTCAACTAATGCACAGGTAAAACTCAAATAAGAGATCTAACCAGAAAGTTCAACTTAAGAACTCCGGTTGGCAAAAAGAATCAAATTGAACGAAGCAACGAAAGACAAACGGCAAAAGAAACAGGCTTCGATTACTATTCTGGATCTAGGGCAATTTTTACAGTGACAAAAACTTGTTTGAGTTGGTTAAAAGGAAAGAGGGTTTTGAGACGAAACTCCAGGCGCTTGAATCGCCTGATTCCGATAAACGAGCGAGAAGTTATACTAAAACGAAAATCGGATCAGAAATCGCGATCAGAAAAATCATGGATTAATCCGAGAAAAAGAAAAATGGCGAACAGTTTAATTAACGAACGTTCGTTAACTGGATCTAAAAGACGAACACGTCCGTTAAAACGAACAAACAAGCGAACGCTCGCTAATTAGCCTAAATCAAAAAAAAACTGTTCTAGAAAAAAACGGATCTAAAAAAAATAAACCACGACTTTTAAAAAAATCGGGCGGTTTTCTAAAGAAAACCACCGGCGACGGCGGCTACCTCGACGGCGGGTCCGGCGGGCGGCGGGGCGGCTCCGGCGGGGCGGCGCGGGGCGGCGGGGCGACGCGGGGCGGTGCACGGCAGCAGGGCAACGCGGGGCGGCGGCGAGGCGGCGGGGCGACGCGGGGCGGCGGCGGGGGGGCGGCCTAGGGTTAGGGTTAGTGCGCGGCGCGGGGCTTGAGGCAGGCTGGGGCGCTGGTGGGCTGGCTGGCTCGGGCGGGCGCCTTATAAGGGCTGCCCCGGGCGGAGTCCCGCTCGAGTACGGCCCAGAGTCAGTTCGCGTTTTTTTAAATAATAACGCACAGAAAAACAAATAAAAGAAATACTAAAGAGACTCCAAAAATCCCGAAATAAATTTTTCCCGGCTTCTAAAATCAAGCCGCACAGGATGAACATTTATTTGGGGCCTAAATGCAATTTTGAAAAATGCGCATTTTTCCTAAATTCAAATAAAATAGCAAATAAAACCAAATAAAATCTTATTTGATTTTTTATTAAATCCTCAATATTTCTTTATTTTGGGAAAGTCATTTTATTCCCTCTCTCATATTTTTGCAAATGGAAATTATTGAAGATAAAATAAATAAAATCAAATGATCCTATTTTTCAAAATTTGAGACAACTCAAATATGAAAATAACGAAATCCCCAACTCTCTCCGAGGGTCCTTTAGTTGCGAAAAATTTCTAGGATCAACCAAAATGCAATAAATATGATATGCAATGATGATCTAGTGTATAACATTCCAAATTGGAAATTTGGGATGTTACAAACCTACCCCCCTTAGGATGAATCTCGCCCTCGAAATTCGGGTTGGCTAGAAAATAGGTGAGGGTGGTCCTTCAGCAAATCTTCCTCTCGTTCCCAGGTGGCTTCATCCTCCGTGTGGTGGCTCCACTGAACCCTTCAAAACTTGATAACCTTGTTGCGGGTGACTCGACGGGCATACTCTAGAATCTTAACTGGTTTCTCCTCATAGGTCAAATCACTGTCCAACTGAATTGCTTCCAGTGGTACCGTATCTCTCAGTGGTATGTCAGCCATCTCCGCGTGGCACTTCTTCAACTGGGATACATGAAATACGCCGTGAACTCCTGACAATCCTTCGGGCAATTCCAACTTGTAGGCTACTTCTCCCATACGTTCCAATACTTTCTATGGGCCTACAAAACGTGGCGCTAACTTTCCCTTAACTCCAAAGCGCTTAACTCCTCGAAGTGGTGATCCTCGAAGATAAACTCGGTCTCTGACTTCGTAAACTGTCTCCTTGCGTTTAGAATCTGCATAACTCTTCTGCCTGGATTGAGCTACCTTTAGCCTGCCGCGAATTAATTTCACTTTTTGTTCAGATTCCTTTATCAGATCCGGTCCAAACAACTGGCGATCTCCAACTTCATCCCAGGACAATGGGGTCCTGCACCTCCTTCTGTACAAGGCTTCAAAAGGGGCCATCTTCAAACTGGATTGATAGCTGTTGTTGTAAGAGAACTCTGCATATGGCAAATTCTCATCCCAACTAGATCCGTAATCTAGCGCACAAGCTCTTAGCATATCCTCCAAGATCTGGTTGACTCTCTCAGTCTGTCCATCTGTCTGCGGGTGGAAAGCTGTGCTAAACTCTAGTCTGGTTCCCAAGGTCTCATGCAAATGATTCCAGAACTTTGAAGTAAACTGGGTTCCTCTATCTGATACAATGCTCCTTGGAACTCCATGAAGACATACGATCCTGGTCATGTATATCTTTGCCAACTTTGCACTGGTATAGGTAGTCTTCACTGGAATGAAATGAGCTACCTTTGTCAAATGATCGACTACAACCCATATCGAATCATAGCCTGAACGTGTTCTGGGCAATCCTGTAATAAAATCCATGCCTAGCTTGTCCCACTTTCATTCGGGTATCGGCAATGGTTGTAGCAATCATGCTGGCTTCTGATGCTCTGCCTTCACTCTCTGACATACATCACAAACTGCTACGTACTCCGCAATATCCTTCTTCATTCCGGTCCACCAGAAAATATCCTTCAAATCCAAATACATCTTGGTATTTCCTGGGTGAATCGAATATGGTGAATCATGGGCTTCTTGCAGAATTAGCTTCCTAAGCTCCGGATCATTTGGCACATAAACACGGTCTTCAAACCATAAGGTATCATACTCATCCTCATGAAATCCCTTAGCTTTTCCTTTGCTAATTTTCTCCTTAATAAAAGCAATCTCCTTGTTAGTCCTTTGGGCTTCTCTGATCTTATCCATCAAAGTAGACTGAATCTCCAATGCTGCTACATAGCCTCTCAGGACTATTTCTAAACATAACTCTCGAAGATTTTCGGCTAACTCCCTTGGTAATTCTCCCATCATTAGGGTGTTGGCATGGCTCTTACGGCTTAATGCGTCAGCTACTAAGTTAGCCTTTCCGGGGTGATAATGCAATTTCATATCATAATCCTTGATGAGCTCCAAGCATCTCCTTTGTCTGAGATTCAACTCCTTCTGTGTGAAAATATACTTCAAACTCTTATGATCTGTATACACCTCGCAATGGTTTCCAATCAGAAAATGTCTCCAATTTTTCAGTGCATGCACTACGGCTGCTAACTCCAAATCATGCATAGCATAATTTAACTCATGAGGCTTAAGCTGTCGTGAGGCATATGAAACAACTCTTCCTTCCTGCATAAGCACTGCTCCAAGTCCTCGACATGAAGCGTCACAATACACCTCATAATCCTTGGTCTGGTCTGGCAAAATCAACACTGGTGAAGTAACCAAACGTTTCTTCAACTCCTGAAAACTAGCCTCACATTCCTCTGTCCATATGAACTTGGTATCCTTCTTCAACAACTCCATCATAGGCTTCGCAATCTTTGAGAAATTCTCAATAAACCTCCGGTAGTATCCTGCGAGTCCAAGAAAACTCCGGATCTCTCCCACGGTGGTTGGTGCTTCACACTTGGTCACGGTATCAACTTTAGTGGGGTCTACTGCTATACCTTCTCCGGATATAACGTGTCCGAGAAATCCAACTTCCTTCAACCAAAACTCACATTTGCTAAACTTGGCATATAGTTGATGTTCTCTGAGCTTTCTAAGAACCAAACGCAAATGTTCCTTATGCTCCTCTTCATTCTTTGAGTAAACCAGGATATCATCAATGAACACTACGACGAACTTATCCAAGAACTCCATAAACACTTTGTTCATCATGTTCATAAAATATGCAGGTGCATTAGTCAGACCAAATGACATAACGGTATACTCGTACAGCCCATACCTGGTGGTAAAAGCCGTCTTGGGTATATCTTGTTCCCGAATCTTCAACTGGTGGTATCCTGATCGCAGATCGATCTTGGAAAATACCTTAGCTCCTTGCAATCGATCAAACAGATCATTGATCATCGGTAGTGGGTACTTGTTCTTGATGGTTACTTCATTCAATCCTCGATAATCGACAACCATCCTTAACGATCCATCCTTCTTCTCCACTAGAAGTACTGGCGATCCCCAAGGTGAAGAACTTGGGCGAATATATCCTTTATCCAGTAACTCCTTAATTTGCTTCTTAATTTCCACCAAATCCTTTGCAGGCATCCTATATGGTCTCTTTGATATTGGCCCTGTGCCTGGCAAAAAAGCTCAATCAAAAATTCAATATCTCTATCCGGTGGCATGCCTGGCAACTCTTCTGGAAATACTTCGGGGAAATCCTTCACTACTGGTACTTCCTCCTGCATAACTCTTGTTAAACAATTTACTTGAGTCCTCTTTGGCACATGTCGGGATACATACTTGATCCTTCTCCCTTCTGGGGTGGTAAGCAAAATTGACTTACTAGCACATTCAATATTCCCTTCATACTTTGATAACCAATCCATGCCTAATATCACATCCAATCCTTGGGATTCCAATACTATTAGGTCTAAGGGAAAAACATAGTTACCAATCCTTAATGGTAACCGATCACACCATAGACTAGCCATATATTCTTCTCCAGGCGAGGTTACTAACATGGGTGACCTAAGGGATTGGGTTGGCACTTTATACTTATCCACAAATCCCCTTGATATGTATGAATGCGATGCACCAGTATCGAAAAGAACGAGTGCAGTAAATGACTTAACCAAAAACTTATCGATTACTACATCCGGCTGCTCTTCAACCTCCTCCACATTAACGTGGTTCACCTGTCCCCTGTTGAAAGGGTTCGGCTTCTTCCCAGAGGTTTCATTGCCATTTCCATTCTGTGATTCAGGACATTCATTGGCATAATGTCCGGTCTTCTGGCACTTAAAGCAAGTGACTTGGCTCAGGTCTTTCTTGGCTGGGGTTGATGGGTTGGTGCGGTTCTGGCTGTTGCTTCCTCCAATCCCATTACCATTCCTGGGGCCATTGTGATTGTGCGTACTACCTCCTCCATGGGTATGCTGAAAATGTCCTCCCGGTCTAGGGGTAAATCATGGCTTCTACTGAGCTCCTGAATTGTACTTTCCTTGTGCATACTTCCTCTTGCGATTTTCAATTTGCTGCTGCTTCCCTTCAATCATAAGAGCATGATCTACCAACTCCTGGTAGTTGTTGAAGGTTGCTACCATCAACTGCATGCTCAACTCATCATTCAGTCCTTCCAGAAACTTCTCCTGCTTAGCAGCATCCGTAGCAACGTCATCTGGGGCATAACATGCTAGCTTACTAAAGTCCTCCACATACTGGCCAACTGTCCGTCCTCCTTGGCGCAAGTTGCGAAACTCTCGCTTCTTCATGGCCATAGCTCCTGCTGAAACATGGGAAGTTCGAAAATCCTGCTGAAACTGGTCCCATGTGACCGTATCGACAGGGAAAGTGGCTGTGAAATTCTCCCACCATGATGCCGCGGGTCCTTCAAGCTGATGTGCGGCAAACTTCACCTTCTCCGCATCCACGCATCCTGCTGTGGTCAACTCTCTAGCTATCTTCGGAGCCAATCATCTGCTACTATCGGCTCGGTGCTACTAGAAAACACCGACGGATTCATCCTAAGAAAACGGGCTAAGTGATCAACAGGTGGTGGTGGTGGTGGTGGGTTGTTGTTCCCCTGATTCTGATTCTGGACTAGCAACTGCATCAATGTGTTCTGCTGCTGGATCAACTGGGTGAGCTCCGGTGGAAAGGTAAATCCGAGGTCACGTCTCGGAGGCATCTGAGGGTTTAGAAAAGATGAGATTTAAGAATAGAGGGGGTCTAAAGAGAAAACACTACCCATATGCACATGAGGCAAATCAAACAATTCACTTCATTCAATCAAACAAGGGCATACAATCGATCTAACTATCGCAAAAGTGCTCGGACTACTATATTTACATGGTGGACTACTACTACTGATGAGGTGGTCTACTAGAAATATTCTTCGGTTGCAGACTCCATGATATCTGCTCCAGATTCATCAACATAGTCATCATCGCTATCATCTGGATCCGAGTCGGTGTCATCAATGCTGATGTAGTCTTCCGGGCGAATATCCTTGGGTTCTTCGTCTTCATCTACTGGCGTAGGCCCCCCCATAAATATTCCAATCTTCTTGACCAGATCGTCATTCTTCCCCACTAATACTTCAATTTCCTCTTCATAATCTTCATGTGTAGCCTTGAGTTCTTCCTCCAGTTCCCTGATTCTTATTTTTACCTTCTTCAGGTCTATCATGTCGGCGCACATCTGGTTCTCATGACGTCGAATGTGCTGGTTTAACTCCTGGATAAAAGCTGCAATTGATCTATCCTTTCTGGTGCTGATCATTTCCCAGTGCTCATCTCGGCGCCCACAAATCTGGTAGATACTATCCTTGAGATCATTGCGG
Organism: Triticum dicoccoides; assembly: GCF_002162155.2. Classification (NCBI taxonomy): domain Eukaryota; kingdom Viridiplantae; phylum Streptophyta; class Magnoliopsida; order Poales; family Poaceae; genus Triticum; species Triticum dicoccoides. Next base: position 683,121,764 of record NC_041388.1, read on the forward strand.
TAGGCTTCTCCAATGCGTCCCATGGCGATGTGAGCTGCCATGCTCTTTCCTAGACTCCAAGTTGGTGCATCAAAAGAAAACTCTATGGGATCAGTGACTGGCATAAACATCCTTCCTGGAACTTGAACTTGAATCATCCAGCGCTCTTCTTCAGGTAAAGTGGCGTTGTAGGTTCCGGTGAAGCTTGGTACTCCTATGTTCAGGTATCTAGTGACTTCCTTCAAGTGACGTCCAAAGGGTGTATCTTCATCCGGTTGCGTAAACTTGTTCCTTGCATCCGCCATCCTAAAGAGTAGAAAAGATGAGAGGTCAGAAGAGAAGAGAGTGAGTAGTGATCTAGGTCTTTAGCTTAGTGGTCGTGTCCTACAGTCAGCGTGTGCTCTGATACCATCTTGTAGAGACCAGACCTCAAACGGTCCAATCTCTGTGCTCCGGTGTCATCCCTGCATCAGTAATGCTGACACCACACAGTACTTGAAGAATTTATAACAGAGTAGCAATCACATACTTATTACATTGAGTGTCTCAATAGAGATCTTATTACAATAAATATGGCTTAAGGCCATCTAATAACGATAACAGCGGAAGTCTTGGAAGATAAGTGAGTCCATCAACTCCAACGGCATCACTGAGTATAGAACCATGACCTAAAACTCCTTAATCGTCGTCTGAAAAGTCCGCAACATTAACGTTGCAGCCCGAAAACGGGTCAGCACATGGAATATGCTGGCAATGTAACACATAGAGAGTAATGGAATGAAACAACTATACTATATGCATATTTGGCTGGTGGAAAGCTCTATGGTTACAGTTTCGCGTAAAGCCAATTTTTCCCTACTGCAAAGGAATAAATTTTATTTAACTATTATGGTGGTCGTTGAACATTGAGAATGGTTGACAGCATCCTCAATCCCAATTATGTAACATCATTAACAAACCCATCAAATTAAATTTTATAGTAACATGTTGAGATTCACATGATAATCCAGGTACTAGATACTCAAGATGTCCATAACCGGGGACACGGCTAACCATGATTAGTTTATACACTCTGCAGAGGTTTGCGCACTTTTCCCCACAAGACTCGATCTCCTCCGTTGGAATTCTCGCACTACATGGTGTTTGAGAAACGGATGACCGAGACATAGTCTTTCAGAAGCGCTAGCACCTTACGATGGGTAGACCGTACCACCTACATCCCCTACATCTGCTAGTCTACCACTGTAAGAGTTCGCACGACTTAGTCAACTATGCTAGAGCCCATAATAGCTTGTGGCTGCACACGGAAGTTTCTAGCATGAAAATCTCATGATCCCTTTGAGCCTGGGTGGCGGTCCAAAAGAAAACAGGCAATCCTGGTCTACCCAGGTGCCTAGACATGCAATCCTGGAATACCTAGGTACGTCAATCCACCCAGATGTGTATTTAAGTTGCCACCTTAGATAAACCATTGATTTAAAAATCTCACATCTATCATGGATATCACTCACCCAATCCACGTCTACTAGCATAGCATAGCAATAATAAGCAACGTAGAAGTAACTCCCAAAGGTTTGATAATAAACAGGTAATAGGTACTACCTCAACTACTTCCCAAAACCCACAATTTAATTAGATCCTAATCATGCAATGTGTAAGGGTTGATCTAATGCAATAAAACTGGGTAGTAGAAGGTATGATCAAAGTGTTACTTGCCTTGCCGATGATCCGGGAAACCTAGTGTTTCGAAGTAATAAGCGGCGCACTCCGGGTACTCTATCAGAAACAAACAAGCATACAATAAGTACTCAACTAATGCACAGGTAAAACTCAAATAAGAGATCTAACCAGAAAGTTCAACTTAAGAACTCTGGTTGGCAAAAAGAATCAAATCGAACGAAGCAACGAAAGACAAACGACAAAAGAAACAGGCTTCGATTACTATTCTGGATCTAGGGCAATCTTTACAGTGGGAAAAACTTGTTTGAGTTGGTTAAACGGAAAGAGGGTTTCGAGACGAAACTCCAGGCGCTTGAATCGCCTGATTCCGATAAACGAGCGAGAAGTTATACTAAAACGAAAATCGGATCAGAAATCGCAGATTAATCCGAGAAAAAGAAAAACGACGAACAGTTTAATGAACGAACGTTCGTTAACTGGATCTAAACGACGAACACGTTAAAACGAACGAACAAGCGAACGCTCACTAATTAGCCTAAACCGTAAAAAACCGTTCTAGAAAAAAACGGATCTAAAAAAACAAACCGCGGCTTTTAAAAAAACCAGGCGGTCGGTTTTCTAAAGAAAACCGCTGACGACGGCGGCTACCTCGGCGGCGGGTCCGGCGGGCGGCGGGGCGGCTCCGGCGAGGCGGTGCGGGGCGGAGGGGCGATGCTGGGCGGTGC
>NC_041388.1:683124634-683138614 GCF_002162155.2 Triticum dicoccoides
CTGCCCTAGGCGGAGTCCCGCTCGGGTACGGCCCGGAGTCGGTTCGCGTTTTTTTTAAACTAATAACGCGCAGAAAAACAAATAAAAGAAATACTAAACGGACTCCAAAAATCCCAAAATAAATTTTTCCCGGCTTCTAAAATCAAGCCGCACAAGATGAACATTTATTTGAGGCCTAAATGCAATTTTGAAAAACGCACATTTTTCCTAAATTCAAATGAAATAGCAAATAAAACCAAATAAAATCTTATTTGATTTTTTATTAAATCCTCAATATTTCTTTATTTTGGGAAAGTCATTTTATTCCCTCTCTCATATTTTTGCAAATGGAAATTATTGAAGATAAAGTAAATAAAATCAAATGATCCTATTTTTCAAAATTTGAGACAGCTCAAATATGAAAATAACGAAATCCCCAACTCTCTCCGAGGGTCCTTGAGTTGCGAAAAAATTCTAGGATAAACCAAAATGCAATAAATATGATATGCAATGATGATCTAGTGTATAACATTCCAAATTGGAAATTTGGGATGTTACACCAGTGGATGCTATTGGAAATTTTGTTGTCCAACAATGGTTGAATGAGCGACATGTTGTCATGGAATCAGTCAAGCAACACTTTCTACGGGCACAACAATGAATGAAAGCTCAAGCTAATAAACACAGGACAGAGAGATCCTTTGAAGTGGGGGAGACCACTTTTGTGAAGATGCGGCCTTATATTTAGTCATCTATTGCACCGCGAGCAAACCATAAGCTGGCTTTGAAATATTTCGGCCCCTTCAAGATGACGGCCAAGATCGGGGCAGTAGCATACAGACTACCACTTCCGGAGAATTGTAGGGTGCACCCAGTCTTCCATGTGTCTCTACTGAAGCGCCATGTCAAGGCTGATCAGCAGGTATGTCGGTCACTTCCTTCTTCGGCAGCTCAACTGCAGATTCCAGCTCGTTTCCTCGACCGTCACCTGATACCGCAGGGAGACAAGTTGATTGCTCAAGTCCTGGTCAAGTGGAGCCATTCTCCAGCGTCAATGGTGAACTGGGAGGACTAGGAGATGCTCAAGCAACAATTCCCTCGCGCTCCGGCTTGGGGGCAAGCCGTTTCTTCTCCAGGGGGATTGTCAGCAGCTCTACGGATGATCCAACGACAACACCTGATGCGCTACAGGGCGATCCGGCAAGAGAGCAGCAGGCCCGGCCCAAGAGAAGTGTTCAAGCTCCAGCTTGTTTACGTGGCCCAGAATGGGCCTGCTAACTAAATACTATTTAGCTGTACAAGTGGCTCTATAGTGTGTGGTGGTGGTGGCGGCCTCGGCCGAGTTTGGATATGATAGTTGGTGTGAGTGTTGGCTGGCTCCGTTCCGTCCTTCTTCTTCCTCAACTCGAATACTCCTATAATACTTGAGATCTGAGCATATGAATTAAGATAGATTGATCGGAGTGATTCGTTGCTTACAGACGCTGGCAAGTCTGAAATTTGAGAAAGGAGGCGAGCAAGGCAACAACGGCAGCGGCATGTCGCCCTGTCGGCCTGAGTCTGAATTCCGATAGATCTAATGACCAGGGACGACGCGAATAGACGAGGCGACGAGCAGCCATGGTGAGTGGTGATGAGGCGATGATTCCTTTCTTGTAGCCATGATCGAGAGTTGCCCTGCGAGATGATCCCCGATGGCAGGGACGATCCCTATGCCTTTCCTGTGGCCCGATCCCGATCACATCCTGTTTTTTTGAGAAACCTGTAGCGATCCTATTTTTTTGAGACAATGTAGCGATCCTATTAGATTGTGTAGGACGAGGATTGTGCTCGATGGCCTAGTCACCTCGACTCCAGGTCTCCAGCCCAACTACAGCGCCAACAGGCCAAGTAGCGCTTAGTTTTTTTTTTCAATACTAGGTCTATATAAAAAATTTGGGCCCCCCGGATTTTTGGGCCCTGTGTGGGCCACACATTTGGTACCACTATGGGCCCACCCCTGTTCCAATTGCTATGATTTCTGTTGAGCTACAAACCCTAATTCCCTATTGTGCTATGCCGTCAGGCCCTGTGGCTTCGATCCTCAGGGCATCTTTAAGGCATACTCGTAGACCTTCTGTAACCGTCCGGGCCGCGCTGTGCGGACCGTGGAAGCCATCAAACGCGGACTTTTATCAGTTCGCGGGGCAGTGATTTCTCCCGCAAATTGTAGACAAAAGTGTGGGAGCTTTGCGGGAGTCCAGACACCAAAAACGTAGGATTCCGGCACCCCCGGCCGATCCAATCCCACTGCAGGTTTCTTTTTCTTCCACTCCGCCCCTTCTCCCCCTTGCATGGCATCCGCACCTCCGCTACCGCTGTTGTTCGTTGCCGGCCGCCACAGAGACATTGTCAGGCGTCCACAACCAGCACCGACACGCCCGCTCGTCGTATCGATGGAGCTTTCATCCCTGGAGCCGTTTGTACCCAGGTACACTCCGCCCCTTGTCGTCGACCTCCATGGCGGACAACACGCCGGGCAGGTGTTTGGCCAAATGTCGTTGAGCTTATTTTCAAATGCTATGTCGTTTTTAGAGTACGAAGGATGGTGAGCTACTCGACCAAGGATATTGAGTTGTTGTGTGATGCGTGGCTGGCCTATCCACGAATTTCATAGGTAGAACCAGAGGGCCACCTTTCTTGAAGCAAGCGCATGAAAAGTCTCACGCAGGAGAGCACATTGTGCCCTACGACATGTACATCATTCAACGATGCAACGTGAGGTCATTGAAGTATCGCTGGCGCGCTATCCAGGTCAGCGTCATCAAGTTTTGTGACTTGGTTAGTTAGCTCGAGGCAAGGTGGCCATTGCACGCAGACATGGAGGAGATGGTAAGTTTTACTTCCTCTTGCTCAACTCGTTGATTGATTCATTCACTCAATGTTGGTCTACACATTATATGTAGCCCGCACGTGCCGCCATGCTATACCACAGGCCAGAGTAACGACCATTTACGTGCACACACTTGTGGATGAAACTGAAGGGAAGTATGTGTGGGAGGACATGGTCCGTTCATGAAAAAATTGTTGAACATCCGGAATCTAGTCAAATTTGAGACTTTGTTGTACTATGTTGGTGCAATATCTGCCTACCTTGTGTTTTGGAGATTGTTGACAGAAATAGGTACGGACTAATTTGTTTGCTAGTGCACACAGAGAAAAAATTCCATACACAACCAAAGAGAATGCTGTCTCCGGTGCTGAGTTTGAGGAACTTCACTGATGCATATCTGTGCTGCAAAGAAGAATGAGCTATATGAGTTGAAGTGATAGAGTCGAGTAGATTAATGTGAAGAAATTGACTGCTCGAAACTTTCCTTCTATAGCGAAGCTTTTTTACTTCGATACTATCGTTTGAACAAATTGACTGCAACGGTTGAAGTCGAGGACAAAGTATTCATTTAGTTTTTCTTCTTTCAGTCTTTGGAGTCATAGGGTCTCCGTACTATTAAGAGGGGTATAGGTTCTCGATGCTTAGATCGGCTGTGATGCTTAGCTACAACCTATGAAAGATGCGAGAGAAATCTCTTTGTGCTTCGAGTAAATACTCATCAGCAAGAGACTTTGATCTTCTTCGTTGCGAGAGATTTTCCTCGGACCGAGGAGTTAGCATTTCTTGTTGCTCAAGGAATGTTACCATTGTGCTCAAATACGACCGTTGGAATCATGTTGTTAGGCCATTGGCTGAGACCGATGTACAATTTGGTCATTTCCCTTCTGGGAAGGTTGCGGCTATAAATAGCCACCCCGCTCCAACATTATCCGTTGGCTCCTCCGCTTGAGATTTCTGAGAAGATTGATTTGAGCAACCCCTTTCCGAGTGATTTGAGTTTAAGATCCACCGAGAGAAAACCAAGAGCCCAAACTTAGTCAGTGGTTTAGCATCACAGTAGTTTTGAGTGAGAGTTATTGTACCTATTACTCTTGAGAGCTGCACACTCTCTAGACGGATAGGTTTGGCTTCAAGTGTTGAAGAGTTGTTGTCTTCACCGAGCCTGATCTTCAGCAACCAAGAGTGATTGTGGTTCACGAAGGTTGACCAAAGGTTTGGAGATCGCTGACAAGGATCTACCATGAGTGAAATCAACCGGAGTCTGATCAGCTCTGTGTTGAAGGAGAAAAAGGTGAAGAGAGTATATCTTCCGTGTTAAGTCATAGCCTCTCCAACCAGACATAGCCCTTTGGCAGAAGGGTGAACTCGTGTAACACCCCTGATGTAACTTACCATATTTGTAACTCTGACTCTTGCCATTTTCGGCTATGTGATATGATATTCCCTTTGTGGTTGGGTTTTTGTCTTTCATTTTGCATTTTTTTCCTGTCATGCATTTCATATCATGTCATCATGTGCATCTCATTTGCATTCATGTTCGTCTTATGCATCCAGTCATTTTCCCCGTTGTCCGTTTCATAATCCGACACTCCCTCATACACCCATTGCACCCTTCTAATCTCGTTTCGTGAGCGGGAGAAAAACATTCTCGAAATGGTTCGAGATTTGTCGAGTGGCCTTGGTACATCACTGGTAGGCCGCCTGTCAAATTTCGTTTCATTTGGAGGCCGTTTGGTGCCCAAACGGTTAACCGGGTAACCGCAAAACCCCTCTCTTGTTGCAGTCCAACACCCCTCCAAAACAGCCTTCTAACCCATCTAACCCCCCATGCTCTCCGTCATTGGATCACAATCATGTGGACGAAAACCGCACCTCATTTGGACTCTCCTAGCTCCCTCTACCTATATATTTGGCCTCTCCCCCGAAATTTTCGCAGATGAAACCCTAGCCCCGCTCCCCTCCGCCGCCGGACACGTTCGGTCATCACCGGACGAAACCCGCCGCCGCACCCGCGCCAATAGGAAGCCGCCACGTGGCACCCCTGTCACATCCCTAGCTTCTGGCATTGCTCTAGGCTAGCTTCATGTGTGCATCATGTCTATATTTTTGAAACTTGAATTGAGGAATATTGGAAGCCTCAAAACCCTAAATAAAAGAGGGGCAAAAACCCTAGAAATCTTATTCATTGCTCCAAAAGGCTCTTCTTAAATGTTTGATAATTTTTGGTAAGGGTTCTGGTCCCAACCAAAATATTGAACATTTTTAAGGATTTATTTTTGGAACTTTGAATTTAAATCATAGCTATTTGAATTGGACTTATATCTACTGTTAAATAAATATAGGTCCAATAATTCTGAAAATATTTTGTGGAGCATTGTTTTAATTCTTTTAGCTCCTAAAAATATTGTCAGAAGCAAAATAAATTGAATTGGTTTCAAAACCAAATTCAAACAAACCTGCAAAATAGAAAACAGAGTTAAAACAAAACAGAGAGAAAAAAAAATAAAAAGAGTAAAGCCTACCTGGCCTCACCCGTGCAGCCCACCAGCCGGCCCAGCTCCCCCCCCTGGCCGGCCCAGCCCACCAGCGCCCTCCCTGTCGTCTTCCTCCTCGGGACAGTAGGACAGAGGCGCGTGGCCGGAGCGCGCGCGCACGCGCCCGAGCCACCTCCTGCTTGCCGCCCCGCCCCGGATCGGCTAAGGATGCCACGCACCCCCTCAGGCCTCTCTCAACTCCCTCCCGTGCTCATCCCCTTCTCCTGCTCTCCCTCTCGCTCCGCACCTCGGACCCGAGCGGAGCCGCCGCCACCGACGCCGATTGCCGCAGCCACCGTGCTCCCCACGCCTCACCGACGCCCCAGGGAGCTCCGCCTCGACCCCCTCTTCCTCCCCACCGACCCACGCCCTTCCGGAAGACCTGAAACGCCGTCCTCGACACCATCTTCATCCTCTGCACCGACGGCCGCCGTTGTTCGATTCGCCGGCTCCGGACCATCCCCGGCCTCGTCTCCGCCTCGAATGGATCCGCTGTGAACCTCCGCTGCCTCTCCTGTGCTCGCCCCCTCCGTTCTCGCCCCCTAGCCCCATCTCCCACCGCGGCCGAGAGCTTCTCGCCGCCGGCCATGGCGTGGCCGTGGCCACAGCCACCCCAGCTCGTATCCGAGGCCACTGACGTGCTCACTGTGATCTCAGGAGTCCGTAGCACGCCCCAGCTCCTCCTGCCGTGCTCCCTAACCCCGACCCCGAGATTGCCCGAACTCCGGCAGCCGCAAAAGAGCTCGCCGCCGGCAGCTCCGGCCACCCCAGCTGCTGTCACTTACCTCTTTAGATGCGCCTTCCTCCCAGGAGCCCGCAGCGCCCTTCGGTCTCTCCCCTAGTGCTCTATAGCGCCACCCCAGGATTGCCCGAGCTGCTGCCGCCGCCAAACCTCGTCGCCGACCACTTTTCCGGCCACCCCAGCACCTGTCACCGCCACCACTAGATGCGCGCCACTGCGCGCGTTCGAATGCAACAAACCACGGCCGAAACGATGCCATGTGGCTCATTTCCGAGCCCTCCGCCGCGTCTGGACTCGCCGGCGGCTAAACGCCGGCGACCGCTGACCCGATGACCGGCGTGGGTTGACCCCACTGCCCGGTTTGACCCCCCTCTCTCTCTCACTGACCTGCGGGCCCCGCCCGGCTAATTAGGCTAGGATTAGTGTTAACTAAATGTTAGTTAGTTTAATAGACACTGACAATGGGCCCCAGGCCGCTAACTAAATTAGATTAGTTAGGTTAGTCACTGACGGATGGGACCCACAGGTCAGGATTGACCTGGACCAGCTCGTTGACTCGCTGACGTCATGCTGGCGTCAGGCTGACGCAGTTAAATCATTTCTGGATTTTTTTTAATATTCAGAAAATTCCAGAAAATAGCTAAAACTTCAATAAATCATAGAAAATTAACCGTAACTCCAAATTAAATAAATTATATATGAAAAATTATTAGAAAAATTCAAGGAATCCATCTGTACCATTTTCATGCATGTTAGAACAACTTATAGCTTCTGTTTAGCACAAATCAATTAAATGGCATTTAAATAATCACATGTGGAGTTTGAATTGAACCTAGGGTTCAAACCAACTCCATTTAACTTGCTGCTAGTTGCATTAGCTCAAAACACATTCATATTGCCATGTCATAGCATGCATCATACTGTGCATTGCATTGATCGTGTTTCTTCTGTGTTTGCCGGTGCTGTTCCCCCTCGGTAGACGTTGTACCGATGATGTGATCGTTGACACTGATGAAGACTCAATGTTATCTTCAGAAGTGCCAGGCAAGCAAAACCCCCTTGTTCATTCCGATAAAATCCCACTCTCTCGCTCCTGCTCTCTTTTACTGCATTAGGACAACAACGACATATTTGATACTTGCTGCGGTAGCTGAACCCTTTATCCTTTGCATGACCTGTCATTGCCACAGTAAATAGATGAAACCCACTAGCATGAGTAGGAGTTGTTTGAGCCCTGTTGTGCCTACTCATTCATGTTTGTTGTCATGCCTGCTATTGCTTAGAGTTGAGTCAGGTCTGATTCATCGGGGATGAATCAGAGGCGTGTGAACATGTCCTACTGTGTGTGAGCTAAGTGTGTGAACACGATTTGGTAAAGGTAGCGGTGAGAGGCCATGTAGGAGTACATGGTGGGTTGTCTCATTGCAGCCGTCCTCAGGAACTGAGTTCTGTGTTTGTGATCCATGATCAGTTACTACCACACATTGGGCTCCGGGCGCTCCAAGCCCTCTCGACTTATTGATCTACTTGATCTCTGTCCAGGAGTTGCAACTAGTTTCTGGTGTTTGTAGGTAGTGTTAGTAGTCTACCAAGTGGCACCCGGTACAGGTGGGCTTGGGACAGACTAGGCACAGTGGCCCGGTGTACCAAGTGGCACCCGGTTGGTGGGCTTGGGAACCCTGCACACATCGTTTGGGGCCGTAAGCGACACCCCGACCGGATCTCCTTGCGGATGGAACCCGAATAGGCGATAAACCTGGACTAGAGACTTGTTCGGTTAGTCAGGTCGTGGCCGACTCCCTCGCCCGGCTTCCGCTTGAAGGTTGCCGAGGTACATGACGTGTACAGGGCGGTAAGTGGCGAGAGCGTGTGTGAAGAAGTACACCCCTGCAGGGTTAACATCATTTATTCGAATAGCCGGATTCCTCGGATATGGAAACTTGGACCCCATTGCATAGTTCATAGACAAGTGAAAGTGGATACTCTAAAATACGCAAGATAAGCGTGAGTGCTATGGATGGCGTTCTCGTAGGGAGACGGGAGCGGATCCATAGTGGTGTATTGATATGGTGAATATGTGGACTCGTGTGCGCCACCTCAAAAGAGTTACTTGCAGTCGTAGTTCAGGATAGCCACCGAGTCAAAGCTGGCTTGCTGCAGTTAAACTCCACCACCCCCTTTGTTGATAATGATGCATGCGTAGATAGATCTGATGTAAGTCTTGCTGGGTACATTTGTACTCACGTTTGCCTATTTTATGTTTTTGCAGAGAGACTTCAGTCTCACTAGTAGTTCCGCTTGGACTTCGACGTTTAGCTTGATACCTCAGCTACGATCTTGTGCCCTCGGCAGGATCTGGTAGATAGTCAGGCTTCTCAGCCTTTTTCATTTATAGATGTCTGTACTCAGACATGATAGCTTCCGCTTGTGCTTTGATTGTATGCTCTGAGTGTTGGGTCATGAGACCCATGTTTGTAATATCTCGCTCCTCGGAGCCTAATGAGTAAAATGCTTGAGTCGTAGAGTCATGTTGTGATGCCATGTTGTATTTGCACATATCGAGCATATTGTGTGTATGTTATTGAAATGCTTGGTATGTGTGGGATCTGACCATCTAGTTGTTTATCTTTAGTAGCCTCTCTTACCGGGAAATGTCTCCTGGTGTTTCCACCGAGCCATGGTAGCTTGCTACTGCTCTGGAACACTTAGGCTGGCCGGCATGTGTCCTTCTTCGTTCCTGTGTCTGTCCCTTCGGGGAAATGTCACGCTTTGAGTACCGGAGTCCTGTTAGCCCGCTACAGCCCGGTTTACCGGAGTCCTGCTAGCCCAGTGCTACAGCCCGGACCCACTTGCTGATGACCGACATGTTCGAAGCTGGGTCATGAATGCCTGTCCCTGTAAGTCTGTGCCACTTTGGGTTTACGACTAGTCATGTCAGCCCGGGCTCCTTATCATATGGATGCTAGCGACACTATCATATACGTGAGCCAAAAGGCGCAAACGGTCCCGGGCAAAGGTAAGGCGACACCCGTGGGGATACCGTGCGTGAGGCCGCAAAGTGATATGAGGTGTTACCGGCTAGATCGATGTGACATCGAGTCGGGGTCCTGACAGCGTTGGTATCAGAGCTTGACTTCCTGTAGGATTACCATGCCAAACTGATCGAAGTTGAGTCTAGAAATTCTTTAGTTATATGTAGGGGAATTGATTGTGGGATGGAACGTAAGGCTCTTTTACTCCTTATACCTCACGGCCTTCTGATCTGAGTCATCATCTTCTCTTCAACGAGGATTAAGAACTAGGCTTTCTCTTCTTTCTATCAGGATCACGTGTTACTAATCCGTAGACTTATAAGATTGTTGGATTTAAGCTTGAGTTCAGTCTTTACTACTTCCGTATGTTAATTGTTGATCTCGAAACCTTGATATCGTGCTTCTGAGTGGTTATGCCACCATTTTTGTGAATGTCTCAAATGCTTTCTGAGCATTTACAGCCGTTATGCTGTCCGAGTCATCCCAGGTTTCTAAGTAATCTGATGCATTTGCAAATCCTTTCTTCCCGTTTCAATGTTCCCATGGGCCAGATTAACCACACTAATCAGTGAGTTGAGGTACTCCGTTACCTTGACATATATGTTGGAGATATTATTATGACCCTAGGTGTCTTAGGGGATCATCTAGTAATTTAGCCATGATTTGTGTTCCCAGTGTGATGATTCTGGCCATCATTCTCGAAAGCATCCCGTGATGCTACTTAGTAGTAGGTATTCTGTTCCTGGGTTTTTGAACCCGAGATTCACCCTACTTACTTCATGTTGATAGTATTTGCTAGTTCCTTCAGGATATTAGTAACCTTTGCATTAGTCCTCGATGTTCGTGGTATTCTTTTCTTCCAAATACTATGATCCGCTTATGGCAGATGTTCCTCGCTGATCGAAAGATCACATTTAGAGTGCTCTCGATGGGTTCTCGATTCTACATTGTGACTCTGCCAGTTCTACCTTTCTGCATGGGTTATCCGGAAGAAATATGTGGAATTCGTTCGACATGCTAAACCATGCATCCACAACTCAGAAAATCGCATGTTCCTTTGAGTTGCTCTCTTTAGATGCATTCTGACCCTCGTCTATCAATTGATAGTCAAGAGTATGCGTGCGTTCGTCATCGATGCCTATGACTCTTGTGGTCTGTCAAGCCATTCTATTCCGGAATGACTAGGAGAAACAAACTCCAGTACCTCTTCCATATCTAGGATTGGGTCAAAGTAGTTGTATTCCGCAGATCAAATGCCAATCCAGCTTTTGGTTCTGCTCTACCTTGGAGTATTACATATTTTATATCGAGATTGTTATAGGAATTGCACACCATCCCATGAACTCTTGGTACAGTGATACTTCTTGCCATCACTGTTCATTCCTCGGCCCTCGTGTTGATGCAACCGGAATACCGACAAATGAATTGTGATGTGTGAAATCAATACTCCTAGCAACTCCGTTGCTTGGTAGTTAAATGGACAATAACGTCATCCTTAGCGAGTTGACTATTGAATCATCACCCTAAGGTTGATTGTGCTACCTAGTCCATTTTCCTGGTGCACTCCTCGATTGATGAGATAGGATTTGTTAAGTCCTCGCTCATTTGATCATATCATCTTGCCCTGAAAAGCAAGATTGTTCTCGAGCTTAGTAACATATCGGTGGTTCGTGATTTCCGAAGATCTTCTCGGAAGTATTACCAGGTTGTCACCTGACCGCTATGTTGAGCTCGTGATCAAGTTGGTTTCTTGTGAACCACCTTCTCTCCAAGAATCGGTGTTAGATATCCCTGAGCTAGTTGGTTAAGCTAGACAACAACTTGGAGAGTTGGAAGATAAAAGCTTGCCTGACTTAGTTCGTCCCGAAAGGATATTCTTGTGTAGTGTGTATTGAAGAAAGATGATATCTTCATCGATTGGTCCCTGTGATCAGTTGCTGGACCTATTGTCTTATCAATCCTTTGATTTGAGTGTGGGCTATCGTCAAATCAAGTCAGAACCAACGATGTTCGTAATGTTGTCTTCCTCGTGGTTGATCCCTCGAGCATACACCATTATATCTTTTGGTTCTGACCAATGCTATCACCGTGTTCACATGATGGTGGAAGTTCAGTGATATGGAAATTCCGATGAGTTGTTGTTGAGCCCATTGACAACATCCTTATCTCCTCCATGATGTTGTTGAACATTAAGTTAGTGTTGGAAACTTTTGAAAGCATTTTCTTCATGCTAGCTCATGAAGTACTTGTTTGATGAAAGGAGTGACTTCCTTTGATTCACGTGCATTTTGATGTAAGTTGCCGCCGTGAATTCGAGAAAGCATGTTTTTACCTCCTTTGGAATCGTCCCAAGTCAGTCATGCACGTGCGAAGAATTCTGTGGTCTGTTAGACTGATCATCTTCATTCCATATGTATATCCTAGCACACCAAGCCACTGATTGACTTGTTCAAGGAAAAGAAGTCTATGCTTGGGATCTAATCCATGGACTTGCGTAAAGACTTCGATATCCTCGATGATGGCTCCCAACCAGAACTCGGTAGTGTGTTATTGTAAGACTACCATGTGGGCATGCTTGTCTGGGACAACGTGTTCACATGTTTGTAGCAGAACCAGCTCATGTTTTGGAGCTTGCTATCGTAGTTCATTTCCCGAGAATCTCGCAACGTCATCTCGTCGATTTGTGTTGCAAACTTTCATTTTTCTTCCTGGACTCGATGAGTCTGGAATAACCTGACACCAACCAGATCTGAATCTCAGGCAGATATGATGGTTGGAACATTTCCCAAGAACTATAATATTGGTCCCTCGATAACCGGTAAAGTGGATGTCGTGGCCAACACACCCAGCCGGAAGACCTATTATTGTAGTATCTTGTTTGAGGAAGTTGGCCACCTCCCCATAAGGATTTCGTAGGATTTACCTCCGTAACTGTTTCTTATGGATTCTATTGCTCCCGAAGTCCGACCTTTACTTGATGTTCTAGTTATCAAACCATATCTATGAATGGGTTACACTAGCACGTCAAGGAGAACATTAGAAGCGGAGTGCTAAATGTCTCTCATTCGATCACCCAGATTTTGTTTCCTTGGCCTCGCTAGGGTGAAACCTGAGTTGATGTTATCTTCCTATGCATCTGCATCGTCCATCGTTGTTCATCATGGTGGTATGTTGTGTTGCCAGGATCCTTGACACGGATATTGGTAAATCCCTGATGAATATGGAAATGCTCAAGTTCTTGAGAGCACGCACAAGCGCTACGTGTTATCAACGGCACTAGCTGGGTTTGCTCTCAGTTCCCTCGGCAATGCTATGATCTATTCAAACAGTGAATTCACTCTCTGTTGTTGGGTTCTTCCCCAGTTACCAGAATCATTCCTAGCATTTGCATTCTGTTCCTAGCTTGCACCGCCAATGTGCCATCCTACCATGGGTCTCTTCCATTTCCGGTGATAAGCAAATTCATCCATTACGTTGTCTTCAACAAGGTAATCCACATCATCCAAGTCCGAGTATGCCATTCTACCGACCCCCTACAAACGATCGCTTGAGAATTGTCTTAGGCTGGTTTTAAGAGTTTCAAGGATCTCTGAATCAAAAGTAATTCTTTTGCCACTTAAGGGGATATATCTACGAGTCACCGTCCCTAAGTTGTCTCGTTATGGTATCATAGCAACTCAACTCCTCGCTACGTTGACAATCGTTTACCACCTTCCTAGGTGTGGCATTGTTGTCTACCTAGTGAACCTCGTCACCTGCTCCACTCCATCCCACTAGAGGTATGCTTCGTCTCTCAGCTCGAGAGATGTTGCTATGTCACATTCCGGGAGTTAATCCTGAGTTGTTCGACCTTCGAGAAGACCGATCCTTCCAGAGTTTTCCTTTCCTCTTCTTGTCATGATTAGCTGGAGTTCTCAGAGCAAGACGACAAGACAATGATGGTGAATGAATCAACGTTCAACCGAAGTGCACCCTGGATCGTGAAGATTGTACTAGTTTGCGTTTCCCCTTCATCCTACCCTATGCTTGAATCTCGAGACGAGATTCTTGTTTAGTGGGGGTGAGTTGTCACATCCCTAGCTTCTGGCATTGCTCTAGGCTAGCTTCATGTGTGCATCATGTCTATATTTTTGAAACTTGAATTGAGGAATATTGGAAGCCTCAAAACCCTAAATAAAAGAGGGGCAAAAACCCTAGAAATCTTATTCATTGCTCCAAAAGGCTCTTCTTAAATGTTTGATAATTTTTGGTAAGGGTTCTGGTCCCAACCAAAATATTGAACATTTTTAAGGATTTATTTTTGGAACTTTGAATTTAAATCATAGCTATTTGAATTGGACTTATATCTACTAAATAAATATAGGTCCAATAATTCTGAAAATATTTTGTGGAGCATTGTTTTAATTCTTTTAGCTCCTAAAAATATTGTCAGAAGCAAAATAAATTGAATTGGTTTCAAAACCAAATTCAAACAAACCTGCAAAATAGAAAACAGAGTTAAAACAAAACGGAGAAAAAAAAAATAAAAAGAGTAAAGCCTACCTGGCCTCACCCGTGCAGCCCACCAGCCGGCCCAGCTCCCCCCCCCCTGGCCGGCCCAGCCCACCAGCGCCCTCCCTGTCGTCTTCCTCCTCGGGACAGTAGGACAGAGGCGCGTGGCCGGAGCGCGCGCGCACGCGCCCGAGCCACCTCCTGCTTGCCGCCCCGCCCCGGATCGGCTAAGGATGCCACGCACCCCCTCAGGCCTCTCTCAACTCCCTCCCGTGCTCATCCCCTTCTCCTGCTCTCCCTCTCGCTCCGCACCTCGGACCCGAGCGGAGC
>NC_041388.1:683138951-683181714 GCF_002162155.2 Triticum dicoccoides
CGCGCGCACGCGCCCGAGCCACCTCCTGCTTGCCGCCCCGCCCCGGATCGGCTAAGGATGCCACGCACCCCCTCAGGCCTCTCTCAACTCCCTCCCGTGCTCATCCCCTTCTCCTGCTCTCCCTCTCGCTCCGCACCTCGGACCCGAGCAGAGCCGCCGCCACCGACGCCGATTGCCGCAGCCACCATGCTCCCCACGCCTCACCGACGCCCCAGGGAGCTCCGCCTCGACCCCTCTTCCTCCCCACCGACCCACGCCCTTCCGGAAGCCCTGAAACGCCGTCCTCGACGCCATCTTCATCCTCTGCACTGACGGCCGCCGTTGTTCGATTCGCCGGCTCCGGACCATCCCCGGCCTCGTCTCCGCCTCGAATGGATCCGCTGTGAGCCTCCACTGCCTCTCCTGTGCTCGCCCCCTCCGTTCTCGCCCCCTAGCCCCATCTCCCACTGCGGCCGAGAGCTTCTCGCCGCCGGCCATGGCGTGGCCGTGGCCACAGCCACCCCAGCTCGTATCCGAGGCCACTGACGTGCTCACTGTGATCTCAGGAGTCCGTAGCACGCCCCAGCTCCTCCTGCCGTGCTCCCTAACCCCGACCCCGAGATTGCCCGAACTCCGGCAGCCGCAAAAGAGCTCGCCGCCGGCAGCTCCGGCCACCCCAGCTGCTGTCACTTACCTCTTTAAATGCGCCTTCCTCCCAGGAGCCCGCAGCGCCCTTCGGTCTCTCCCCTAGTGCTCTATAGCGCCACCCCAGGATTGCCCGAGCTGCTGCCGCCGCCAAACCTCGTCGCCGACCACTTTTCTGGCCACCCCAGCACCTGTCACCGCCACCACTAGATGCGCGCCACTGCGCGCGTTCGAATGCAACAAACCACGGCCGAAACGATGCCATGTGGCTCATTTCCGAGCCCTCCGCCGCGTCTGGACTCGCCGGCGGCTAAACGCCGGCGACCGCTGACCCGATGACCGGCGTGGGTTGACCCCACTGCCCGGTTTGACCCCCCCCTCTCTCTCTCACTGACCTGCGGGCCCCGCCCGGCTAATTAGGCTAGGATTAGTGTTAACTAAATGTTAGTTAGTTTAATAGACACTGACAATGGGCCCCAGGCCGCTAACTAAATTAGATTAGTTAGGTTAGTCACTGACGGATGGGACCCACAGGTCAGGATTGACCTGGACCAGCTCGTTGACTCGCTGACGTCATGCTGGCGTCAGGCTGACGCAGTTAAATCATTTCTGGATTTTTTTTAATATTCAGAAAATTCCAGAAAATAGCTAAAACTTCAATAAATCATAGAAAATTAACCGTAACTCCAAATTAAATAAATTATATATGAAAAATTATTAGAAAAATTCAAGGAATCCATCTGTACCATTTTCATGCATGTTAGAACAACTTATAGCTGCTGTTTAGCACAAATCAATTAAATGGCATTTAAATAATCACATGTGGAGTTTGAATTGAACCTAGGGTTCAAACCAACTCCATTTAACTTGCTGCTAGTTGCATTAGCTCAAAACACATTCATATTGCCATGTCATAGCATGCATCATATTGTGCATTGCATTGATCGTGTTTCTTCTGTGTTTGCCGGTGCTGTTCCCCCTCGGTAGACGTTGTACCGATGATGTGATCGTTGACACTGATGAAGACTCAATGTTATCTTCAGAAGTGCCAGGCAAGCAAAACCCCCTTGTTCATTCCGATAAAATCCCACTCTCTCGCTCCTGCTCTCTTTTACTGCATTAGGACAACAACGACATATTTGATACTTGCTGCGGTAGCTGAACCCTTTATCCTTTGCATGACCTGTCATTGCCACAGTAAATAGATGAAACCCACTAGCATGAGTAGGAGTTGTTTGAGCCCTGTTGTGCCTACTCATTCATGCTTGTTTGTCATGCCTGCTACTGCTTAGAGTTGAGTCAGGTCTGATTCATCGGGGATGAATCAGAGGCGTGTGAACATGTCCTACTGTGTGTGAGCTAAGTGTGTGAACACGATTTGGTAAAGGTAGCGGTGAGAGGCCATGTAGGAGTACATGGTGGGTTGTCTCATTGCAGCCGTCCTCAGGAACTGAGTTCTGTGTTTGTGATCCATGACCAGCTACTACCACACATTGGAATGCTTAAGTGCCCCTCTCGGCTTATTAATCAACTTGATCTCTGTCCAGGAGTTGCAACTAGTTTCTGGTGTTTGTAGGCAGTGTTAGTAGTCTACCAAGTGGCACCCGGTACAGGTGGGCTTGGGACAGACTAGGCACAGTGGCACGGTGTACCAAGTGGCACCCGGTTGGTGGGCTTGGGAACCCTGCACACATCGTTTGGGGCCGTAAGCGACACCCCGGCCGGATCTCCTTGCGGATGGAACCCGAATAGGCGATAAACCTGGACTAGAGACTTGTTCGGTTAGTCAGGTCGTGGCCGACTCCCTCGCTCGGCTTCCGCTTGAAGGTTGCCGAGGTACATGACGTGTACAGGGCGATAAGTGGCGAAAGCGTGTGTGAAGAAGTACACCCCTGCAGGGTTAACATCATCTATTCGAATAGCCGGATTCCTCGGATATGGAAACTTGGACCCCATTGCATAGTTCATAGACAAGTGAAAGTGGATACTCTAAAATACGCAAGATAAGCGTGAGTGCTATGGATGGCGTTCTCGTAGGGAGACGGGAGCGGATCCATAGTGGTGTATTGATATGGTGAATATGTGGACTCGTGTGCGCCACCTCAAAAGAGTTACTTGCAGTCGTAGTTCAGGTTAGCCACCGAGTCAAAGCTGGCTTGCTGCAGTCAAACCCCTCCACCCCCTTTGTTGATAATGATGCATATGTAGATAGTTCTGATGTAAGTCTTGCTGGGTACATTTGTACTCACGTTTGCCTATTTTATGTTTTTGCAGAGAGACTTCAGTCTCACTAGTAGTTCCGCTTGGACTTCGACGTTTAGCTTGATACCTCAGCTACGATCTTGTGCCCTCGGCAGGATCTGGTAGATAGTCAGGCTTCTCAGCCTTTTTCATTTATAGATGTCTGTACTCAGACATGATAGCTTCCGCTTGTGCTTTGATTGTATGCTCTGAGTGTTGGGTCATGAGACCCATGTTTGTAATATCTCGCTCCTCGGAGCCTAATGAGTAAAATGCTTGAGTCGTAGAGTCATGTTGTGATGCCATGTTGTATTTGCACATATCGAGCATATTCTGTGTATGTTATTGAAATGCTTGGTATGTGTGGGATCTGACCATCTAGTTGTTTATCTTTAGTAGCCTCTCTTACCGGGAAATGTCTCCTGGTGTTTCCACCGAGCCATGGTAGCTTGCTACTGCTCTGGAACACTTAGGCTGGCCGGCATGTGTCCTTCTTCGTTCCTGTGTCTGTCCCTTCAGGGAAATGTCACGCTTTGAGTACCGGAGTCCTGTTAGCCCGCTACAGCCCGGTTTACCGGAGTCCTACTAGCCCAGTGCTACAGCCCGGACCCACTTGCTGATGACCGACACGTTCGAAGCTGGGTCATGAATGCCTGTCCCTGTAAGTCTGTGCCACTTTGGGTTTACGACTAGTCATGTCAGCCCGGGCTCCTTATCATATGGATGCTAGCGACACTATCATATACGTGAGCCAAAAGGCGCAAACGGTCCCGGGCAAAGGTAAGGCGACACCCGTGGGGATACCGTGCGTGAGGCCGCAAAGTGATATGAGGTGTTACCGGCTAGATCGATGTGACATCGAGTCGGGGTCCTGACAACCCCGGCCACCGCGCGTGCCACCGGCCCGCCGCCCGCACCACCCGCGCACCCCCGTCGTCGCTCCTCCGCGCCACGCCGTCGCTCATCTGCCTCACCAGCCCCGCTGCCTCGCTGCTGACCGCCGCCACCGCGCGCTCCGGACGCCGACCGCGCCGCCTCTCCCCATCGTCGCCCTCTGGCCGGTGCCCCGACCTCGCCGGTGTCGAGCCCCTCCTCCGGTGCCTCCCTGTAGCTCCGGCCACCGCCTCTCCTTCGGCTCCGGCGAGACCCACTGCCGACCTCGGAACCCGTGCAAACCCTAGATCCGATCTGAGGGGGGTAAATTTCCACCAAGTCCCGAATCCCTGTAATTTTTATGCCATCTTCATCATGCTATATCTCCATGCCCGTCACTCCGATTCATGCATACGATATGTAAAAATGTTCATCTCGTGATGCTCTTCATGTTAGTGTCATTTGCATGCATGTTACTGTCCATATGGATGCCATTATCATCGTTGCAAAAGTGCTATATGATGTTAACTGCTGTCTGTTAACAGAACTTGATGATTTGTCATTTTCGTTGCATTTTGTGTGTGCATCCTATGAGCATGATTTCTACATGTTTTGTGATCTCCATCATGACATATTTACAGGGGTGCAAGTCTTGTATTTTTGTGATCTATGTGGTGACTATCACAAGCATGCAAAGTAGGCTTCATAATATTGCCGATTTCAGACACGGTGATTTTGCAGTCATTTTCCTATTACATTTTGATGCCATGAAAACTTGTTGCTACCATGAGATATGTGCACATTTTGAGATAGTTCAGTAAGCATGTTTTGTAGATGTGGTATTTCTCTATACATTAATGCCTCTGGTTGCAATTATGGAGTATTCTAGCATGTCATTTCCTTGCTATACGTTTGCTAAATATTATTCCTGGCAGATTGTTAACATGTTATCCAACTTTGCCATGGGTGTTTCTACTGATCCAAGTACCCTATGATCTTTCTCTTGCCATTCGTAGCTTCTTGAAAATGTCTACTTACTGTTGGGTACCTTGCTATGCCATGAAATGCTTTGTGGTGAGTGGCATTAGCTTGTAAAGTTGCTATCATAAATCTGGTCCTGCCATGCTCTGTTTTTCTTCCAAGTCTGAAATTGCTAATATAACTTGCCATGTTTGCATGGGTGCCACATCATCTTCCATGCCTTTTTGGTTAAAGTTTAGTAAGGGAGTTTTGTCCTATGTGTTTAGTACAAGAATGCCATGCCTTTGTTTGCCATGATATGTTCCTGTAGAATGTCGTTTGCTAGCTCTAAACATTGCTATATGATGCTGTTTTGACATGTTTAGTAATTTCTCTGTGTGAATCTGTTATCATTTGCATTCTTGCCATGCTATTTTGAGCTTGTTATAGTGAGAACTAGCAGAAGCTCAGTGTTCATGATTTGTAGAGCTTCATGTATAATTTATGCTCATTTGCTTTGTTGCCATGTTGGAGTGCTGTAGCATAGTTCCTTGTTGCATTCTAAGTGCTATGATGTTGTTAATCACAGATTTGCATCATTCTTGTATTGCTTGTCATTTGCAAACCGTGCATCCGTTTCCAGTGATCCTTATATCGACTTCGACCGAAATCACCTCACCTTTTCAGCGGCATACTTGGTTTGCCAAGTTGATGCCCTGATCGTTCTTTCCCTTCCGGAGTACCCATATGCATTGCATATCATACCTTGCATCCCATGCCATGTCACTACTAGGGAAAACCTTATACATAGAGGTATAGCAGTAGCGCTGGTCAAAACACGACGCTATTGCTACTTATTAGTAGCGCTTGTTACAAAAGCACGCTACAGCCGTTGTTGTAGCAGTAGCGCATTTGCACGGAAAAGCGCTACTACTATAATTCCCTCGCTGGTGCCGGTAGGCTAGGAATAGTAGTAGTGGTTCTTCCAGAAGCACGCTACTGCTAAAAACTTTGTAGCAACGCGTTTATGATGTAGAGCGCTACTGCTATGAAAAATAAAATAAATAGAAAAATAAGTAGAAAAGTAAATAAAAATGAAAGAAATATAAAAAGGAGAAATGAAAAAAGAAAATGTAAAGAAAACAAAAGAAAAAGAAAAATAAAACAAAAAGGAATAGTTGTAGCGCGTTTCGCTGGAAAACGCTATAGCTAACTTAGCTATAGCACGTTTCGGCAAAATGCGCTACTACTAGTTTGACTTAACCCCCGGCCGCGCGGGCTCAAAATTTCGCTAAGTCCTTCCCCCTCCACTCCCCCTCTCCCCCAACTGCTCCATCGCCACCGTCGCCCTGCCGCCTTCGACTACACCGCCGGCGCCCGAGGCCGTCTTCGACCACACCGCCGCCGCCCTCGACCTCACCGCCGCCGCCCGAGGCCGCCTTCGATCACACCGCCGCCGCCCGAGGCCACCCTCGACCTCACCGCCGCCGCCTGAGGACATCGTCGACCTCACCGTCGCCTCCCTCGAGCTCGCCGCCGCCGCCCTTGACCTCACCGCCGCCGCCCAAGCCCACCCAGGACCTCCGCTGTCACATCCCTGGTCCTGTTATGCAGTAGGCTAGACCTCATGTGAGCATCATGTTTTAATTCAAATGAAATTTGAATTGAGGAATTTTCAAAGCCTCAGAAACCTTCTAAAAATGATCAACATTAAAATCTCCTCAAAGAAGTCCAAGAAAATGTTCCTCTTAGTCTCTGAAAATATTGCAAAGAGGTAAAACTCCAAAACAATATTTTTGGTATCTCAGAGTTAATTATTTTGGGCCTTTGAATTAAATAAATAGCTATTTGCATTGGATATATATCTGATATATAAATAATATATGTCCAATAATTACTGGAACATTTTATGTGGTTTGGTATATTTTAACTCTAGCCACATAACTATTTTCAGGATTTTGTAAAATGGTTTAGTATTTTTACTAAACCAAAACAAAACAGAACAAAATAGAAAACAATAAATAAAAGCAGAGAGAGAGAACTTACCTCAGCTTACCTGGCAGCCCACCCGCAGCCCAACACTGTGCAGCCCAGCAGCGGCCCAGCCCACCACCACCTCCTCCCTGTCGTCTTCCTCCCTCGCCAGAAGGACGGAGGCGCGTGGCCGCCCCGCGCCGGCCACCTCCTTCCTCCCTGCCTGCCTGGCTCTTCCCCGGCCCCTCCTAGCGACGCCATGCACCTCCCTGCCTCTCTCCCTCACTCTCCCGCGTCCTCATCCTCTCCCCTGGACCTCTCTCTCACTCGCCCGAACGGAGCCGCCGCCACCGACGAGCTCCCTCGCGGCCACCGCCACCCCCGAGCCTCTCCGACACACCCACGAGCTCCGCCTCGACCCCCTCCTTCTCCCCATCGAGCCACAAGGCCCCGGACGTGCCGCAACACCGCCCACGATGTCTTCTTCAACCTCGAGACCGCCGGCCATCTTCGTCAAATTCGTCGGCTCTGGACCGTCCCCGACCTCGCCGAGCGTCCCCTCGTCATCGCCGTGAGCCACTGACCTTCTCCCCTAACTCAGCATGCTCTCCTCCGTACCATAGCGCCGTTCCCCACGAGCACCGAAGCCACCGTCCGCCATTGCTGCTGCACGCATAGCCTTCGTGCTCCCCTGGCCTCACTGTGCTGCTCTTAGTGCTCCCCATGTCTAGCAGGTGCTGCCCAGCCTCTCCATTTGCTCACTGATTTACCCTAGCGACGCGCCCGAGCACCACCGAACACCATCGCCGCCAAAGCTCGTCGCCGGCATGAGTTCCGGCGACCCCACGACCTCCCACTTGGTCCTCTGGATGCACGAGAGCAAGGGCCATACCCTGGTGCCCTCAGCGCGCCAAGCTGACGCCTCTAGCGTAAGTCCGGCGTGCCCCCGCCGTGTCCTGTGGTCGCCGCCGGCTGGTCTCCGGTGGCTGACGTGGCACCATTAGCTTAGGTGCTAATTACGTTTAGTCAGTGTCGCGTGTCGATGACATATGGGCCCCACGCCCTTAACTAACCACGGTTTAATCCCTGTTTAGTTTAAGTTAACCACAGTGGCCCCACGCGTCGGAGTTGACCTAGCTGACGTGGCCGTTGACCGGTCCCACCTGTCAGTGAGTTAAACAACCCTGTGTCACTGACGTGTGGCCCCCACACGTCAGGTTTGACCAGCAGCAGCGTCTGTTGACCTGCTGACATCACGGTGACGCACTGCTGACGCAGTAAATGTTTTCTGGAATTTAAATAATTCTTAAATGATTTATTAATTTCAGAAAATGCACTAAACTTCAATAAATCATAGAAAATTAACCGTAACTCCAAATTAAATGTTTTATATATGAAAAATTATCAGAAAAATTCAAGGAATCCATCTGTACCATTTTCATGCATGTTAGAACAACTTATAGCTGCTGTTTAGCACAAATCAATTAAATGGCATTTGAATAATCACATATGGAGTTTGAATTTGAATCTTGTATTCAAACCAACTTCATTTAATCTGTTGC
This sequence comes from Triticum dicoccoides, assembly GCF_002162155.2. NCBI lineage: Eukaryota > Viridiplantae > Streptophyta > Magnoliopsida > Poales > Poaceae > Triticum > Triticum dicoccoides. Next base: position 683,147,186 of record NC_041388.1, read on the forward strand.
TAGTTGCATTAGCCCAAAACACAATCATTTTGCCATGTCATGATCATGCATCATATTGTGCATTGCATTGATTGTGTTCCCTTCTGTGTTACCGGTATTTGTTCCCTCTCGATAGACGTGATACCGATGATGTGATCGTTGACACTGATGAAGACTCAATGTTATCTTCAGAAGTGCCAGGCAAGCAAAACCCCTTTGTTCATTCCGATACAATCCTACTCTCTCGCTCCTGCTCTCTTTTAATGCATTAGGACAACAACGATTCAACTGTTACTTGCTGCGGTAGCTGAACCCCTTTATCCTTTGCATGACCTGTCATTGCCACAGTAAATAGATGAAACCCACTAGCATGAGTAGGAGTTGTTTGAGCCCTGTTGTGCCTACTCATTCATGTTTGTTTGTCATGCCTGCTACTGCTTAGAGTTGAGTCAGGTCTGATTCATCGGGGATGAATCAGAGGTGTGTGAACATGTCCTACTGTGTGTGAGCTAAGTGTGTGAACACGATTTGGTAAAGGTGTCGGTGAGAGGCCATGTAGGAGTACATGGTGGGTTGTCTCATTGAAGCCGTCCTCAGGAACTGAGTTCTGTGTTTGTGATCCATGATTCAGCTACTACCATACATTGGGCCCTGAAATATGACCCCGCTCGACTTCTTATTCACCCTTGTCCTCTGTCCAGGAGTTGCAAGTAGTTTCTGGTGTTTGTAGTATGCTGGAGGCCGTGGACAGCGCTGACCGTAGGGGTGGGCTGTGATGCGGTAGGCACGTGGCCGGGTATACCGGGCGCCCGTTTGGTGTCACAGAACCCTGTTCACATCGTTTGGGGCTGTGAGCGAAACTCCGGCCGGATCTCCTCATGGATGGAACCCGAATAGGCGATAAACCTGGACTAGAGACTTGAGTGTTTAGGTAGGTCGTGGTCTACACCCACGTCGGCTTTCGCTTGAAGTCTGCCGAGCACATGTCGTGTGCAGACGCTAAGTGGTGGAAACATGTATGAAGAAGTACACCCCTGCAGGGTTAACATTATCTATTCGAATAGCCGTGTCCGCGGAAAAGGACTTCTGGGTTGCTTATATCAGTTCATAGACAAGTGAAAGTGGATACCCTAAAATACGCAAGATAAGCGTGAGTGCTATGGATGGCGTTCTCGTAGGGAGACGGGAGCGGATCCATAGTGGTGTATTGATATGGTGAATATGTGGACTCGTGTGCGCCACCTCAAAAGAGTTACTTGCAGTCGTAGTTCAGGATAGCCACCGAGTCAAAGCTGGCTTGCTGCAGTTAAACCCCACCATCCCTTTGTTGATAATGATGCATATGTAGATAGTTCTGATGTAAGTCTTGCTGGGTACATTTGTACTCACGTTTGCCTATTTTATGTTTTTGCAGAGAGACTTCGGTCTCGCTAATAGTTCCTTGTGGACTTCGACGTTTAGCTTGTTACCTCAGCTACGATGTTGTGCCTCGGCAGGATTGGTAGATAGTCAGGCTTCTCAGCCTTTTTCATTTATAGATGTCTGTACTCAGACATGTTAAGCTTCCGCATGTGCTTTGACTTGTATGCTCTGATTGTTGGGTCATAAGACCCATGTTTTTAATATCTCGCTCCTCGGAGCCTATTGAATAAATTACTTGAGTCGTAGAGTCATGTTGTGATGCCATGTTGTATTTGCACATATCGAGCATATTGTGTGTATGTTATTGAAATGCTTGGTATGTGTGGGATCTGGCTATCTAGTTGTTTATCCTTAGTAGCCTCTCTTACCGGGAAATGTCTCCTAGTGTTTCCACTGAGCCATGGTTGCTTGCTGCTGCTCCGGAACACTTAGGCTGGCCGGCATGTGTTCTTCTTCGTTCCTGTGTCTGTCCCTTCGGGGAAATGTCACGCGATGAATACCGGAGTCCTGTTAGCCCGCTACAGCCCGGTTCACCGGAGTCCTGCTGGCCCAGTGCTACAGCCTGAATTCACTCGCTGATGACCGACACGTTCGATGTTGGGTCATGGATGCCTGTCCCTGTAAGTTTGTGCCACTTTGGGTTTACGACTAGCCATGTCAGCCCGGGCTCCTTATCATATGGATGCTAACGACACTGTCATATACGTGTGCCAAAAGGCGCAAACGGTCCCGGGCAAAGGTAAGGCGACACCCGTGGGAATACCGTGCGTGAGGTCGCAAAGTGATATGAAGTGTTACATGCTAGATCGATGTGGCATTGAGTTGGGGTCCTGACAGCGTTGGTATCAGAGCTTGACTGCCTGTAGGATTACCAAGCCAAACTGGTCGAAGTTGAGTCTAGAAATTCTTTAGTTATATAAGGGAATTGATTGTGGGATGGAACGTAAGGCTCTTTTACTCCTTATACCTCATGGCCTTCTGATCTGAGTCATCATCTTCTCTTCTACAGGGATTAAGAACTAGGCTATCTCTTCTTTCCATCAGGATCACGTGTTACTAATCCATAGACTTATAAGATTGTTGGATTAAGCCTCAGTTCAGTTTCTACCTCTGTATGTTAATTATTGATCTCGATACCTTGATATTGTGCTTTTGAGTGGTTATGCCACCATTTTTGTGAATGTCTCAAATCTTTTTTGAGCATTTACAGCCGTTATGCTGTCCGAGTCATCTCAGGTCTCTAAACAGTCTGATGCACTTGCAAATTCCTTCCTCCCGTTTCAATGTTCCTTTGGGCCAGATTAACCACACTAATCAGTGAGTTGAGGTACTCTGTTACCTTGACATATATGTTGGAGATATTATTATGACCCTAGGTGTCTTAGGGGATCATCTAGTAATTTAGCCATGATTTGTGTTCCCAGTGTGATGATTCTGGCCATCATTCTCGAAAGCATCCCGTGATGCTACTTAGTAATAGGTATTCTGTTCCTGGGTTCTTGAACCCGAGATTCACTCTACCTACTTCATGTTGATAGTAATTGCTAGTGCCTTTAGGATATTAGTAACCTTTGCGATAGTCCTTGAAGTCCGTGGTATCTTCTTCTTCCAAATACCATGAACTACTTATGGCAGAAGTTCCTCGTTGAACTGAAATATCACAACAGGATTATTCTTGAGGAGTTCTCCATTCATAAATCGTGACTCTGCCAGTTCTACCTTTCTGCATGGGTTATCCGGAAGAAATATGTTGAACTTGGTTCGACATACTAATCTATGCATCCACAACTCAGAAAATTATATGTTCCTTTGAATTGTTCTCTTTAGTTGCATACTGACCTTCGTCTATCAATTGATAGTCAAGAGTATGCGTGCGTTCATTTATCGATGCCTATTACTCTTGTGGTCCGTCAAGCCATTCTATCGCGGAATGACTAGGAGAAACAAACTCCAGTACCTCTTCCCTATCCAGGATTGGGTCAAAGAAGTTGTGCTCCGCAGATCAAAATGCCAATCCAGCTTCTGGTCTATTCTACCTTGAAGTATTACCATCTTTATATTAGGAATATCATGGGAATTGCACACCATCTTATGAATTCTTGACGCAGTAATACTTCTGATCATCATTGATAATTTCTCGGTTTCCATGTTATTGTAACCAGAATGCCGACAAATGAATTGTGATGTGTGAAATCAATACGCCTAGCAACCTCGTTGCTGGGTAGTTAAAGGACAATAATTTCATTCTTAGTGTGTTGGTTATTGAATCATCATTCTAAGATTGATCGTGCTACCTAGTCCATTCTCCTGGTTCACTCCTCGGCCAATGAGTTAGGAATTATTTCAAGTCCTCACTCATGTGATCATGTCATCTTGCCCTCAAGAGCAAGATTGTTCTCGATCTTAGTAACATACCGGTGGTTCGTGACTTTCCAAATATCTTCTTGGAAGTGTTACCGGGTTGTTTCCTGACTGTTATGTTGAGCTCGTGATCAAGTTGGTTTCTGGAGAACCACCCTTTCTCCAAGAATCTGTGTTGGATATCCCTGAGCTAGTTGGTTAAGCTAGACAACAACTTGGAGAATTGGAAGATAAAAGCTTGTCTAACTTAGTTTGTTCCAAAGGGATATTCTTGTGTAGTGTGTGTTGAAGAAAGATGATATCTTCATCGATTGGTCCCTGTGATCAGTTGCTGGACCTATTGTCTTATCAATCCTTTGATTTGAGTGTGGGCTATCGTCAAATCAAATGAGTACCAACGATGCTCGTAATGTTGTCTTATTCGTGGTTGATCCCTCGAGCATACACCATTACATCTTTGGTCTGACCAATGCTATCACCGTGTTCACTTAACTATGGAATTCCTTTTAAAAGGAAACCCAGATGAATTGTTGTTGTGCCCATTGACAACATCCTTGTCTTCCCCATAATTTTGCTGAACATTAAGCTAGTGTTGGAAACTTTTGAAAGCATTTGTTCATGCTAGCTCATGAAGCATATGTTCGGATGTAAGAAGTGACTTCCTCTAGTTCATGTGCATTTGATGCAAGTTGCCGCCGTCGACTTGAGAAAGTCAATGTTGCTTCCTCTGGAATCATCGCAAGTTAGTCATGCACACGTGCGAAGAATTCTGTGGTTTGAAGACTTGCAACCTTCAATCTATATGTATCCCTAGCACACCAAGCCACTGATTGATTTGTTCAAGGAGAAGGAGTTCCTTCATAAGAGCTAATCCGGACTTATGAAAGAACTTCGATACCCTCGTTGATGGTTCCCCCTCCAGAACTCGGTAGTGTTTTATTATAAGACTACCACGTGGTCATGTTTGTCTGGGACAACGTGTTCACATGTTTGTAGCTGAACCAGCTCATGTTTTGGAGTTTGCTATCGTAGTTCATTTCCCGAGAATCTCGCAATGTCATCTCGTCGATTTGTGTTGCAAACTTCCGTTTTTCTTCCTAGACTCGATGAGTCTGGAATATCCTGACGCCAACCAGATCTAAATCTCAGGCAAATATGATGGTTGGAATATTTCCCAAGAATTATAATATTGGTCGCGCGATAACCAGTAAGTGGATGTCGTGGCCAACACACCCAGCCGGAAGACCTGTTATTATAATATCTTGATTGATGAAGTTGGCCACCTCCCCATAGGGATTTCGTAGGGTTTACTCCCTAGTTGCCCTATGGATTTCTGAGATCCCAAAGTCCGACCTTTTTACTTGATGTTCTAGATATCAAACCATATCTATGAATGGGTTACACTAGCACATCAAGGAGAACATTAGAAGCGGAGTGCTAAATGTCTCTCGGTCGATCATCCAGATTTTTATTTCCTTGGCCTCGCTAAGGTGAAATCTGAGAAGGTGTTATCTCCCTTTGCATCTGCATCATCCATCATTAGCCATCATGGTGGCAAGTTGTGTTGCCAGGATCCTTGACACGGATGTTGATAAAACCTTGATGATTGTGGAAATGCTCAAGTTCTTGAGAGCACGCACAAGCGTTACGTGTTATCATCGGCTCTAACTGGGATTCCTCTCAGTTTCCTCGGCAATGCTATGACCTTTCAAACAGTGAATTCACTCTCTATTGTTGGGTTCTTCCCCAGTTACCAGAATCATTCCCAGCATTTGCATTTTGTTCCCAGCTTGCACCGCCAATGTGCCATTCTACCACGGGTATCTTCCATTTCCGGTGGTAAGCAAAAATCATCCATTGCGTTGTCTTCAACAAGGTAATCCCCATCATCCAAGTCCGAGTATGCCATTCCACCGACCCCCTCCAAACGATCGCTCGAAAATTGCCTTAGGCTGGTTTAAAGAGTTTCAATGATTTCTGAATCAAAGGTAATTCTTTTTGCCACTTAAGGGGATATATCTACGAGTCACCATCCCTAAGGTGCCTCGTTGTGGTATCATGGCAACTCAACTCCTCGCTACGATGACAATCGTTTACCACCTTTTTAAGTGTGGAATTGTAGTCTACCTGGTAAACCTCGTCATCTGCTCCACTCCATCCCTCTAGAGGTGTGCTTCGTCCCTCAGCTCGAGAAATGTTGCTATGTCCCATTCCGTGAGTTAATCCTGAGTTGTTCGACCTTCGAGAAGATCGACCCTTCTAGAGTCTCCTTCTTCCCTCCATGTCATGTTGACAGGATTTCTCAGAGCAAGACTTCGAGACAATGATGGTGAACGAATCAACGTTCAGTTGAAGTGCAACCTGGATCGTGAAGATTGTGCTAGTTTGCGTTTTCCCTTCACCTTACCCTACGCTTGAATCTCGGGACGAGATTTTTGTTTAGTGGGGGTGAGTTGTCACATCCCTGGTCCTGTTATGCACTAGGCTAGACCTCATGTGAGCATCATGCTTTAATTCAAATGAAATTTGAATTGAGGAATTTTCAAAGCCTCAGAAACCTTCTAAAAATGATCAACATTAAAATCTCCTCAAAGAAGTCCAAGAAAATGTTCCTCTTAGTCTCTGAAAATATTGCAAAGAGGTAAAACTCCAAAACAATATTTTTGGTATCTCAGAGTTAATTATTTTGGGCCTTTGAATTAAATAAATAGCTATTTGCATTGGATATATATCTGATATATAAATAATATATGTCCAATAATTACTGGAACATTTTATGTGGTTTGGTATATTTTAACTCTAGCCACATAACTATTTTTAGGATTTTGTAAAATGGTTTAGTATTTTTACTAAACCAAAACAAAACAGAACAAAATAGAAAACAATAAATAAAAGCAGAGAGAGAGAACTTACCTCAGCTTACCTGGCAGCCCACCCGCAGCCCAACACTGTGCAGCCCAGCAGCGGCCCAGCCCACCACCGCCTCCTCCCTGTCGTCTTCCTCCCTCGCCAGAAGGACGGAGGCGCGTGGCCACCCCGCGCCGGCCACCTCCTTCCTCCCTGCCTGCCTGGCTCTTCCCCGGCCCCTCCTAGCGACGCCACGCACCTCCCTGCCTCTCTCCCTCACTCTCCCGCGTCCTCATCCTCTCCCCTGGACCTCTCTCTCACTCGCCCGAACGGAGCCGCCGCCACCGACGAGCTCCCTCGCGGCCACCGCCACCCCCGAGCCTCTCCGACACACCCACGAGCTCCGCCTCGACCCCCTCCTTCTCCCCACCGAACCACAAGGCCCCGGACGTGCCGCAACACCGCCCACGATGTCTTCTTCAACCTCGGGACCGCCGGCCATCTTCGTCAAATTCGTCGGCTCCGGACCGTCCCCGACCTCGCCGAGCGTCCCCTCGTCATCGCCGTGAGCCACTGACCTTCTCCCCTAACTCAGCATGCTCTCCTCCGTACCGTAGCGCCGTTCCCCACGAGCACCGAAGCCACCGTCCGCCATTGCTGCTGCACGCATAGCCTCCATGCTCCCCTGGCCTCACTGTGCTGCTCTTAGTGCTCCCCATGTCTAGCAGGTGCTGCCCAGCCTCTCCATTTGCTCACTGATGCACCCTAGCGACGCGCCCGAGCACCACCGAACACCATCGCCGCCAAAGCTCGTCGCCGGCATGAGTTCCGGCGACCCCACGACCTCCCACTTGGTCCTCTGGATGCGCGAGAGCAAGGGCCATCCCCTGGTGCCCTCAGCGCGCCAAGCTGACGCCTCTAGCGTAAGTCCGGCGTGCCCCCGCCGTGTCCTGTGGTCGCCGCCGGCTGGTCTCCGGTGGCTGACGTGGCACCATTAGCTTAGGTGCTAATTACGTTTAGTCAGTGTCGCGTGTCGATGACATATGGGCCCCACGCCCTTAACTAACCACGGTTTAATCCCTGTTTAGTTTAAGTTAACCACAGTGGCCCCACGCGTCGGAGTTGACCTAGCTGACGTGGCCGTTGACCGGTCCCACCTGTCAGTGAGTTAAACAACCCTGTGTCACTGACGTGTGGCCCCCACACGTCAGGTTTGACCAGCAGCAGCGTCTGTTGACCTGCTGACGTCACGGTGACGCACTGCTGACGATGTAAATGTTTTCTGGAATTTAAATAATTCTTAAATGATTTATTAATTTTAGAAAATGCCCTAAACTTCAATAAATCATAGAAAATTAACCGTAACTCCAAATTAAATGTTTTATATATGAAAAATTATCAGAAAAATTCAAGGAATCCATCTGTACCATTTTCATGCATGTTAGAACAACTTATAGCTGCTGTTTAGCACAAATCAATTAAATGGCATTTGAATAATCACATATGGAGTTTGAATTTGAATCTTGTATTCAAACCAACTTCATTTAATCTGTTGCTAGTTGCATTAGCCCAAAACACAATCATTTTGCCATGTCATGATCATGCATCATATTGTGCATTGCATTGATTGTGTTCCCTTCTGTGTTACCGGTATTTGTTCCCTCTCGATAGACGTGATACCGATGATGTGATCGTTGACACTGATGAAGACTCAATGTTATCTTCAGAAGTGCCAGGCAAGCAAAACCCCTTTGTTCATTCCGATACAATCCTACTCTCTCGCTCCTGCTCTCTTTTAATGCATTAGGACAACAACGATTCAACTGTTACTTGCTGCGGTAGCTGAACCCCTTTATCCTTTGCATGACCTGTCATTGCCACAGTAAATAGATGAAACCCACTAGCATGAGTAGGAGTTGTTTGAGCCCTGTTGTGCCTACTCATTCATGTTTGTTTGTCATGCCTGCTACTGCTTAGAGTTGAGTCAGGTCTGATTCATCGGGGATGAATCAGAGGTGTGTGAACATGTCCTACTGTGTGTGAGCTAAGTGTGTGAACACGATTTGGTAAAGGTGTCGGTGAGAGGCCATGTAGGAGTACATGGTGGGTTGTCTCATTGAAGCCGTCCTCAGGAACTGAGTTCTGTGTTTGTGATCCATGATTCAGCTACTACCATACATTGGGCCCTGAAATATGACCCCGCTCGACTTCTTATTCACCCTTGTCCTCTGTCCAGGAGTTGCAAGTAGTTTCTGGTGTTTGTAGTATGCTGGAGGCCGTGGACAGCGCTGACCGTAGGGGTGGGCTGTGATGCGGTAGGCACGTGGCCGGGTATACCGGGCGCCCGTTTGGTGTCACGGAACCCTGTTCACATCGTTTGGGGCTATGAGCGAAACTCCGGCCGGATGTCCTCATGGATGGAACCCGAATAGGCGATAAACCTGGACTAGAGACTTGAGTGTTTAGGTAGGTCGTGGTCTACACCCACGTTGGCTTTCGCTTGAAGTCTGCCGAGCACATGTCGTGTGCAGACGCTAAGTGGTGGAAACATGTATGAAGAAGTACACCCCTGCAGGGTTAACATTATCTATTCGAATAGCCGTGTCCGCGGAAAAGGACTTCTGGTTGCTTATATCAGTTCATAGACAAGTGAAAGTGGATACCCTAAAAAACGCAAGATAAGCGTGAGTGCTATGGATGGCGTTCTCGTAGGGAGACGGGAGCGGATCCATAGTGGTGTATTGATATGGTGAATATGTGGACTCGTGTGCGCCACCTCAAAAGAGTTACTTGCAGTCGTAGTTCAGGATAGCCACCGAGTCAAAGCTGGCTTGCTGCAGTTAAACCCCACCATCCCTTTGTTGATAATGATGCATATGTAGATAGTTCTGATGTAAGTCTTGCTGGGTACATTTGTACTCACGTTTGCCTATTTTATGTTTTTGCAGAGAGACTTCGGTCTCGCTAGTAGTTCCTTGTGGACTTCGACGTTTAGCTTGTTACCTCAGCTACGATGTTGTGCCTCGGCAGGATTGGTAGATAGTCAGGCTTCTTCGCCTTTTTCATTTATAGATGTCTGTACTCAGACATGTTAAGCTTCCGCATGTGCTTTGACTTGTATGCTCTGATTGTTGGGTCATAAGACCCATGTTTTTAATATCTCGCTCCTCGGAGCCTATTGAATAAATTACTTGAGTCGTAGAGTCATGTTGTGATGCCATGTTGTATTTGCACATATCGAGCATATTGTGTGTATGTTATTGAAATGCTTGGTATGTGTGGGATCTGGCTATCTAGTTGTTTATCCTTAGTAGCCTCTCTTCCCGGGAAATGTCTCCTAGTGTTTCCACTGAGCCATGGTAGCTTGCTGCTGCTCCGGAACACTTAGGCTGGCCGGCATGTGTCCTTCTTCGTTCCTGTGTCTGTCCCTTCGGGGAAATGTCACGCGATGAATACCGGAGTCCTGTTAGCCCGCTACAGCCCGGTTCACCGGAGTCCTGCTGGCCCAGTGCTACAGCCTGGATTCACTCGCTGATGACTGACACGTTCGATGTTGGGTCATGGATGCCTGTCCCTGTAAGTTTGTGCCACTTTGGGTTTACGACTAGCCATGTCAGCCCGGGCTCCTTATCATATGGATGCTAGCGACACTGTCATATACGTGTGCCAAAAGGCGCAAACGGTCCCGGGCAAAGGTAAGGCGACACCCGTGGGAATACCGTGCGTGAGGTCGCAAAGTGATATGAAGTGTTACATGCTAGATCGATGTGGCATTGAGTCGGGGTCCTGACATCCGCCACCCGACCTAGAGCCTACCCTTGCCGCCGACCGTAAGGCTCTGCCTCTCCTCTCCCCTACCCTCCTCTCTCTCTCTACTAGGGCAATTCATATATATGTTGATGCTGTGTTGATGTTCATATGAACCCTAGGTGTTGGTTCATATGAACCCTAGATTTGTTTAGAGCAGTAGGCATTTTTTAGCATTAGGAAAAATGATTAGCAATTTTTTTGGGAAATTAGCTAGGGCAAATTTTTATGAAAATGCCTAAATAGTAATTCCATTTAGCTTTAAATTAATAGAGGGTATGTAAATAATAGTAGCATTTAGATTTAAATTACTAGAGGCTATAAACAAAAAACACTTAGCTATAAAAATTATTTGGACTATGGACCTGAATCTGTTCCAAATTTCATTCCGATGAAATTTGAATTATTTGGACTATGGACCTGAATATTTTTGAAGAAATTGGGTGTAGGTACTAAGTTCTTGCTGTGGAAATTTTGGTGAGGTTAGAAGGGTTAGAGAAAATGGAGTTCCTAGACTTTTAGCTTTAGACAAGAAACAAAAGTATTTAGCTATAAATAAAAAATAGTAGCTATGACATTTAGCTATAAACAAAAAACAGAATTGTTTTTCTTTTCAAAAACTTGGCTAAACTAATTGTTAATATGTAAACAAAAAACAAGATTGTTGTTATATGATATATGTCATTGATGTTCATTTGCATATTCCATTATTGTTGATTATATCTTTTCATTGAAGTGGCCATGTTATATGCAAATTTCTCAATAGTGTTTGCTCATGTTATATCTTTTCATTGAAGTGGTTCGATTGTGCCCAAGTGGCTTTGTTGTTTCCAGGGAATGAAGCCAAGTGGCCTATGTTTTGCCGGAATGTTGATTCATTTCCGTTCTGGCAAATTTCAGGTTCTCGATTTGTCCGCTTTTTTAGCAAATGTCATGCCGAAATTTTCCATGAATTTCGGCCTAATTTGTGCTACAAACTAGGACATATCGAATGCCCGAGATTTTCTGCACCGGGAAGGATTCAATGTTCCTGCAAAGCATAGGCCTTTTTTATGTCATTATTCATTTTATTAGGTCTAAAATTAATTGACTAGATTTAATCATAGGAAACATGGCTAGCAACGATGAAGGATAGGGTTCTGGTGACTGCGACAACGTCTACCTGGCGGCAGAAGAACTTTTGAGGGAAGCCGATGATCAAGAGTTGATGTTGCTGGGTCTACCTATCACATCGGAGATTGAGACCGACATCGAGACCGACGCTGAGACTAAGACCGGCATCGAGACTGGCGCTGAGACTGAGACCGACGCCGAGACTAGCGAAGACGGTATAGAACCAAAAGCAAAGAGTCAACGGCTTCCTAACAAGCTCAGGACTACTAGACTGGTGGTCACGGAGGTAGACGATGGTAATTTTGAGCCAAACGCGCCCGAGGAAGCGCGCGCGTGCTACGGCAATCAAATAGGCTGCATCATACGGACAACCGCCACCATCAATGATGAGAAACTAAAGAAGATAGATAATATGAGGCCCTCCCTCCTGAAGAAGCTGCACCAGATATTCTTGTTCCCGGGCCGGAATGAAAAGGATTATAAAGATCCAGATAAGGACCCAACAATGAAGAAGATAAACAAACATGCCATGACCAAGTTTAGCGACGCGTTGGCCGCCTGGAAATCAAGGGTGAAATATCAGATTGTCAACAAAAAGGAACCCTACTCCGAGATTGTAAAGGATAATCTAACAATCATGGCAGAGCACTTTCAAATATTCAAGGCGGCTTGCGAGGCCGAAGCTGCCAAACAAAAGTCGAAGTACATGAAGGGGTTCAACAGAGGAACATTGGGTGCCACCACCTCGGAAGCCGTGGTTACGGCGGGAAGAGGTCCATATGGGCCAAGGAGGACGTGGAAGCCGCGAGTCTTGGCATCCCAGACCCCTTGGCGAGTTCACCGTCCCGCAGGAGCGTGATGTCCTCAGGGCCCGGCACCGTTGGGACCCAGTGAACAAGGTTTTCGAGACGAACGCGGTCACGACGGAGTTCATGAGACTGCTAGTAATTTTAGTTTCTGATCAATTCAAATGCACGTTAGTCATATTTGTAAACGATCCTTGTTCCTTTTGTAGAGAGAGCAGCACAGGATTGCGGCCGAAAGCGACTCGCTGTCTGAGGCGTTGGCGAGGCCCAAGTGGGACACTCCATTCAACCAGGCATTGAACATATTGAAAGGACTCCCGGTGGAGACTCGACTGTCATATGGACGCGTGCACGGTGTCAGATACGGCGCCACATGGAAGAAGTACTACCGTGAGACCACGGAGGAGAGAAAGGAAAGACGGAGGTTAACTGAAGAAAACATTGAAAAGAAGGTTGAGATTGCAGTTCAGAAGAACTCATCTTAGACAGTCGCAACAGCGGTAGCTGCCGCAAAACAGGTGCTTGTAGATATGTCTACAACCTTGGTTCCGGCCGTTTTCAATTGGAGCAGGCAAAATCCAGAAAAAAAAATGTAGTGGACTTTCCCCTTGTTGACTTCTTCGGGAGAAGCTCGACTAGCATTGCACCAGCACCTGCAGCTGCACCTGCTCCCGCACCGGCTCCTGCACCTGCTCCCGCACAGGCTCCGGCACCGGACGTGCTCGGCGGTGCTTCATATTTGGCTGAGCTCGACGCCCTCACGGTATCTGTCACACCAGCCCCCTTCAATAAATGTATAATCTCCCGTTTTCATTGCCTTTCGGATGTCTCACGTCGCATACTTTTCTTTGCAGGCTGACGAAACCCCGTGCACCATATTATACACCATCGGCGACCAGAAGGTGGACGTGGGGAAGGAGACGATAATGGAGCCTAAGGAACCATTGTTCCACAGCCGTTCGATCCCCCTGGACGTCTTCAAGGTTTCTGTGGCCAGTGTCAAATCGGGCCACGAGAATTTGGCTCCTCTGGTACTAGTGGGGGATGACGATGAGACTCCGCGGCGGCTTGGTTATTGTTGTAATGGGTGGGTCCTGTTGTGTCCAAAGATCCTGCTTCGTCTGGAGGCGGCCGGGAGCACACCCATGAGCACACAGTTAGGTATGAACATCAACACCTCACCTACCCAATTAGCGGCGGCTGTCGTGCTAGGGGATAGCGGAGGGGGTGAGGAAGAGGCTCCATTAGTCGCTGGTGACATCACCATAGATGAGGATGAGGATGAGGATGACACCCAACAGTATGTTAATACTGGCGCCTACTTAGGGTTTGAGTGTCATGAGTCGGTGCCTGAATTTCCGCCTCCGGAGTCTGAACGTATTATGGACAACCTTCCGGTAGTAAAGAAGTCTAGGAAGAGACCGAGGAAAGGCAAAAAAGATGCTTCTATGATCGAGCCGCCTCAGCAGCCTCGGGTTCAAGACTGTATAGATATCCCCGGTGCGGCAAAATGGCATATCACCGGTGAACCAATCCTGCCTAAAGCAGTGATAGGGGCTAGATTTGGCGATGTAAGGAGACATCATGACGGTATGCTGCGGAGAGAGAAAGGCCTCCTTGCCTCGAAAAATCCATGATACCCACTCTATGTGGTTAACATGCCGCGGCAATTGTCGTACGTCGAAACATTCCCCGCGGAGAAGTTCTTCCTTCGATTCGATTACATCTTCGACATGTTTCACTGGAAGAAGCTGGATTTTACGTTTGTCTGCCTTTATGCCTTGCACATGAACTACCTCATCGGGGTTGAGCAGATACCTTTTATTTGTGTCGCTGACCCGTACTTCATGCATGAGGGCTTCTTGGTAGTCTGCGCAAAGCACTGTGAATACGCGAGGGACTACCTCGTCAATTTCATGCTCGCCAATAAGGACAAGGAGGCGATTCTCATGCCTTATCATCCCCCGTAAGTCATCCACGCGGATATCCTTCCTTCGATTTCAATCATTCATTTGCACAATGGAGGCTAATTAATTTGAGGTGTACTTATTTTGCGCAGCAGCGGGCGCGCCGTCCTCCTCATCTCTACCCCCGATACTCCCATGCTCTTTACTTGGACTCGTCGAAGAACATTACCAAAAAGGATTACACCCACATCAAGTCTGTTCTTGACAGTGCTATCTTTTACTACGGCAAACGGGGTGGAGAGTTCAATGACAAGAAGACAAGGGACGGCAGGCCCGCCTTCAGCCATAAGACCGACTTCTGCTGCATCCAGCAACCGAGTGATTCTCTTAATGATGGATTCTATGTCCTACACCACATGCTGGAGTACAGACGGGATCACCAGAACCTTCGCATGTCACCTAAATCCGGCGATGCCCATATTCTGTAATGGGCAAAGGACTTAGGAGATATCGAGGATCATCGACTTCAAGCTGAGTTCTATCACATCCAGCGCGAACTTGCCCAAATCATCATGAAGGAGGTCATCGAAAAAATAGGGATGTACTACGAAGAAGGACAAATGTCGCGGGAAGACGTCCGAACACGCGTAGCCTCTCAGCATCTCGACATGAAGCCTTTCACTAAGCTCGGGGACTATCTCCCTGACATGGATGGATGGCACGACATGTTGGAGTGATTGTCGATATATGACAATGTGTCCATTTAGTCCATACTTTCTGTATGACAAAACTTTGAGTTATGCATGGCGAAACTTTATTTTTGATGTAATTAAACCGTCCTCCTCAACTAGCGAAGATCACTCTAGTTAGGGCATTTTGGGTATGATGAACTTTGTTATTTATGCTTATGATATGTTGCTTCTATTTTTGCTAAGTCTGTCTCTTTCTACTGCTCAACAATATATGTTGCATATCATCGACTCATGTGACAATGCAGGTGCATAGATCATCGATGGCGAAGAAGTGCTACGCCAGGAGTATACGATGAGTGGCCGGAGTGTCAGGCCCAGGTGTACCAGTTTCTGGTTTCCAGGCTCATAGTGATAGCTCTTCTCGCGTATATCATTGTTTAGATGGATGACGATGTAGTTGCAAGTAATCGAGACTTGTATTGCTATTTTCGAGATGATGACGAGAGACCACTTTGTGTTGGATGATGATTATGATGATGACATGATCTGATGAGACTATTTTTATGTATATGCTATGATTACATTTGTATGTGTATGATATGCTAAAGATTATTGTATAAAGCCTATTCAAATACAAAACAAATATGCAGAAAAAAACAGAAACTAATAAATCTCACAGTAGTGAGGGGAACAAAGTTAGCAGTAGTGCTCCCTTACCAGTAGCGCTTCCTGCTAAGAAGCGTTGCCGATATTAGCGCAGCGCTCTGCACTAAAGCGTGCTACTGTTAGCCATGTATAGTAGTAGCATAGGACGATAGGTGCTACTGCTACACGTTAGCTGTAGCGCCTTATCAGTAGCGCATCGTCCCGCGCTACTGATAGGCAAAATACCCGCGCTACTGCTAGGGTTTTCCCTAGTAGTGTGTATTGCATCATGTTGCTTGTGCATTGCACCGTGATTGATTGTTGTTCCATTGCTTGTGTTCTTGCTTTGGGTAGATCCGGGAGACGAGTATGTGAACGAGGAACCTGTTGAGTATGCTAACGAGGAGCAAGCTTTCGACAACTTAGAGAACTTTGCAGGCAAGATGACCATACCCCTGATATCACTTCTATCTTTGCTTGCTAGTTGGTCATTCTATCTCTATGTCGCGCTATGTACCACTTGTTTATCACGCCTCCCATATTGCCATGTCAAGCCTCTAACCCACCTTCCTAGCAAACTGTTGTTTGGCTAAGTTACCGCTTTTGCTCAGCCCCTCTTATAGTGTTGCTGGTTGCAGGTGCCTTGCAGGTTGTTCCATGTTGGAACATGGATATGTTGGGATATCACATTATCTCTTATTTAATTAATGCATCTATATACTTGGTAAATGGTGGAAGGCTAGGCCTTATGCCTGGTGTTTTGGTCCACTATTGCCGCCCTAGTTTCTGTCATACTGGTGTTACGTTCCTTGATTTTGCGTTCCTTACGTGGTTGGGGTTATGGGACCCCCTTGACAGTTCGCCTTGAATAAAACTCCTCCACCAAGGCCAACCTTGATTTTACATTTGCCTAACAACCTATACCTTTCCCTTGGATTGTACAGCCCCGAGGGTCATCTTTATTTTAACCCCCCGGGGCCAGTGCTCCTCAGAGTGTTGGTCCGAAACGGGCAGCCTGCGGGGCCACCTCAGGGAAACTTGAGGGCTAGTTTTACTCGTAGCTTGTCCCATCCGGTGTGCCCTGAGAACGAGATACGTGCGACTCCTATCGGGATTTGTCGGCACATCGGGCGGTCTTGATGGTCTTGTTTTACCATTGTCAAAATGTCTTGTAACTGGGATTCCGAGACTGATCGGGTCTTTTCGGGAGAAGGAATATCCTTCGTTGACCGTGAGAGCTTGTGATGAGCTAAGTTGGGACACCCCTATAGGGTATAAACTTCCGAGAGCCGTGCCCGCAGTTATGTGGTAGATGAGAATTTGTTAATATCCGGTTGTAGAGAACTTGACACTTGACTTAATTAAAATGATTCAACTGAGTGTGTAGCCATGATGGTCTCTTTTCGGCGGAGTCTGGGAAGTGAACATGGTTCGTGTTATGCATGAATGTAAGTAGTTTCAGGATCACTTCTAGCTTCACGACCATGGCGTAGCTTCTCATCTTACTCTTATTTACGTATGTTAGCCACCATTTTTTCTTAACGCTTGCTGCAGCTCCACCTCATTACCTTAGCCTACCCATAAGCTTAAATAGTCTTGATCTCGCGGGTGTGAGATTGCTGAGTCCTCGTCACTCACGGATACTTTCAAATAGTTGCAGGTGCCGACGATACCAGTGCAGGTGATGCTACCGAACTCAAGTGGGAGTTCGGCGAGGACCTTGGTTGTTACTATGTGTCGTTTCCTGATGATCAGTAATGGAGCCCAGTTGGGACGATCGGGGATCTAGAATTTGGGGTTTATCTTCCTTTTCATTTGGTTTCGACCGTAGTCGGTCTATGCGTGTATTTTGGATGATGTATGAATTATTTATGTATTGTGTGATGTGGCGAGTGTAAGCCAACTCTATTTATCCCCGTCTTATTCATTACATGGGGTGTTTGTGAAGATGACCCTTCTTGCGAGAAAACCACTATGCGGTTATGTCTCTAAGTTGTGCCTCGACACGTGGGAGCTATAGCCGCATCGTGGGTGTTACAACTGGTCTACCAAATCTCTTGTCAACATCGAGCACCACTGGTTCTATTTATTCTACTTCATTTCATTCAGCAGTTATCATTCGTGCTCTGTGCCATTAGAATCTCTGATCATTGTATTGTTCTGTGCTTTTCATCCTATGTACTGCTACTTCTTGAGCTTGCGTTGGTTTTTCCATTGAAGAGGAAAGGGTGATGCAGCAAAGTAGAGATAAGTGTTTCCCTTAGTTTGAGAACCAAGGTATCAATCCAGTAGGAGAGAACGCACAAGTCACCAAATACCTTCATAAACAAATAACAACTTGCACCCAACGCGATAAAGGGGTTTTCAATCCCTTCACGATTACTTGTACAAGTGAGATCTGATAGAGATAGATAAACGGTAAAGTAAATATTTTTGGTATTTTTGGTTTATAGATCGGAAAGTAAAAGATTGCAAAATAGTAAATCGGAAACTTATATGATGGAAAATAAAACTTGTATGATGGAAAATAGACTCGGGGGCCACAGGTTTCACTAGAGGCTTCTCTCATGATAGCAAACAATACGGTGGGTAAACAAATTACTGCCGAGCAATTGATAGAAAAGCTCAAAGTTATGACGATATCTAAGGCAATGATCATGAATAAAGGCATCACGTTCGTGTCAAGTAGACCGAAACGATTCTGCATCTACTACTATTCCTCCACACGTCGACCGCTATCCAACATGCATCTAGAGTATCAAGTTCATAAAGAATGGAGTAACGCATTAAGCAAGATGACATGATGTAGAGGAATTAACTCAAGCAATATGATGATGTCGGCGTTCTGGGAACGGGGGTCCCCAGACTTGCCTGCCTGCGGCCTGCAGCGTGGCTCAAAGGAGGCCCAGCATGGCCCAACTTCATCAACGCAAGACTCAAGACCCTCGCGAGGGGCCAAGCCTCGCGAGGCGGACGACACGGAGCTTCCTCAGGCACAGCCTCGTCAGGCTGGCTCGCGAGGAGGCAGAGAGATCAAGGCAGGGTACATCGCGAGGTGCCCGTGACGCAAGCCATGACGACTCAGGGCGCCAGGCGGGCGCCAGCGCGCGCAGCGTCCTTCTTTCCTCTTTGGTGCAAAGGGGCAAGCGCAGCCGTGGGGTACCGAGGCATCAGGCAAAGGTTGCCATTTCAGTGCAACGAGACCAAGACCAGGAGGACTAGGTCACTGTGGAGCCCAAAACGACGTCGTCACCAGAGCTTTGCGCAGGCGAAGACTGCTTTTGTCAGGATAGTTGATGCTGGCTGTCCCCCTTCAAATTAGTCCGCCATTGTTGGCTCCCTTCCCGCTCGATATTTGGGAAGAGGACCAGGGCCTCTATAAATAGGACCAGCCACCCACACAGCAAGGGGGTTCGGTCGGAGGGTCATTCGTTCGGTCCGCAAGCAGAGAATGAGAGCGAAAAAGAGAGAGATAGATAGAGAAGGGTGACTGAACTCCTCCTAGCAGTTCATCGCCCCAGCCAAGAACAGACCCTCGCGAGGCTGTTCTTCCTTGTATTGTTCATCATCACTAGCCCCAGGAGGCAATCCACCAACCACACACTGGAGTGCGCCGGAATTCGTCATCCACCGCCCCGTTCTCCTCCGACCGTCGCATCGATGTCCGATGCACGTCGGGCTCGCACCGAGCGCCGAGCCGCCATCGCGTCGCCCAGACGGCGCCCATCAGTGGCCGTCCTCGTCGTTCCCCATCGCCCGCCGTCAACGCTGCTACCGGCCCGGCAGGGGGCGAGCAGCAAGCGTCTTCCCAGCATCCGTTCGTGCGGCAAGGCGGCCACACCGCTGCTCCATCGCTCACACCGGTTGGTTCTTCGTCCCGCGCGCCCCGCGCACCCTTGGAGGGTCGAGCTACGCTTCTCGCGGCGGACGAGCTCCTGCGTTACCGCCCCGTCGACAACGCCTACGCAGGGTGGCTCTACCGTGTCACCGAGCTCGTCTGCGCCGTAGGGGGCTCTCCTGCGCCGTCTCATCGCGCTACACCAACACCCCTGGTCGTCGCGGCCCTCCTGGGCGGCTCGCAGGCGCCACCCACAAGTCATCACATCATGCCATTCATCCGCTGGGTCAGCGCCGCTTCCACGCGGCAGGGGGCTCCCCCGGATCGGACGACGCCCGAGATCGGCCTGACCTTCAGTTCGGAGGACCACCCCTCCAACCCGGCCATCTCAGGCGCACTCCCCATGTTGTGCACCCCCACCATCTGCCAGGTGGCCGTCACCAGGACCCTCGTTGATGGCGGCGCGGGCCTCAGCGTGCTCTCGGTCGAGGTCTTCAGCCTCCTCCGCGTACCTCTGGAACGGCTGTGACCCAGCCGGCCCTTCTCAGGCGTCGGGGGCAAGCCGTCCAGTTCCCTGGGGCAGATCCGGCTCCCAGTGACCTTCGGCACCCATGACAACTTCCGCATGGAGCTGGTCGACTTCGACATCGCCCCCATCGGCCTCCCCTACAACGCCATCCTTGGCTACCCGGCGCTGGCCCAATTTATGGCTGCGACGCACCCGGCGTACAACCTCATGAAGATGCCCGGGAGCAACGGTATCCTCACTGTGCACGGGGACACTAGGGACGCGCTGCGGGCGCTCAAACTCGCTTTCAAGACGGCGGCGTCGGCACAGCATGCCGACTTGGAGACCCCCGAGGCCAAGGGGGCTGCGCCCGCCAAGAAGAGGCAGTTGTTCACCCAAGTCAAGGCGGAAACCAAGCAGATACCCGTCGATGAGGACGGGTCCACCAACGCCACTTTTACCATAGGCGCCCACCTCAAACCCGAGCAGGAGGAGGCCCTGGTCAGGTTCCTGCGCACAAACAAGAAGGTGTTCGCTTGGGAGCCGGACCAGCTGGCAGGGATCCCCAGAAGTGTAATCGAGGACCACCTCAACGTGTGCCCCAATGTGCGCCCTATGAAGCAGAAGGCCAGGCGGCAGTCCACAGAAAAGCAGGCCTTCATCGTCCAGGAGACCCGCAAATTAGAGGCTGCTGGGGTCATCCGCGAGGTCCGATACCCAGATTGGTTGGCCAACCCTGTCGTTGTGCCAAATAAGGGAGGGAAGGAGCGTATGTGTGTTGACTTCACCAACCTCAACAAAGCATGCCCGCAAGATCCGTTCCCGCTCCCCCGCATTGACCAGATCATCGATTCCACTGCGGAATGCGACCTGTTGTGCTTCCTGGATGCCTTCTCCGGGTATCACCAGATCAAGATGGCGGTAGAAGATGTCGAGAAGACGGCCTTCCTGACCCCGTGTGGGGTGTACTGCTACACGTGCATGCCATTCGGGCTGCGTAACGCAGGTGCGACCTTCCAGTGGCTGATGCACATCACCTTGGGCCCGCAGCTCGGGAAGAATGTTGAAGCTTACGTCGATGACATCATGGTAAAGTCTCGGGAGGCCGGGACCTTGATACAGGATCTGGAGGAAACCTTCGCGAGCCTCAACGCAGTGAACCTACGACTCAACCCAGAGAAGTGTGTGTTCGGAGTCCCCTCAGGCAAGCTCTTGGGTTTACTCGTGTCCCACCGGGGCATCGAGGCTAACCCAGAGAAGGGCAAGGCGGTGGAAGACATGAGCCCGCCAAAGACCGTCAGAGAAATGCAGAAGCTCACGGGGCGCGTGACCGTGCTAGGGCGCTTCATCTCCAAGTTAGGAGAGCGAGCCCTGCCCTTCTTCCAGATAATGAAGAAAAAGGGGCCCTTCGAGTGGATTGAAGAGGCCGACAGAGCGTTCCAGGATCTCAAGAGATACCTGACCAGCCCACCGGTCATGGTGGCACCGCGCCCTCAGGAGCCCCTGGTGCTTTACCTCGCCGCCACTCCTTACTCCGCCAGCGCAGCCTTGGTGGCAGTCAGAAAGGAGTGCCGAGTCAAAACCACGGTAGCAGCCCAGGACAGGGCAGAACAGGAACAAGGAAAGCCTACAGAAACCACCACCGCAGCTGAGGAGGATCAGCCGCCGCAGAGGGACGCGCCAGAGGCGGAAGAAGCCCCTCTTCCAAGCGGCCAGTCTCAGGAGGCCTCATTGCCTCAAGAGGCGCCACGATCTCCGGAAGGAGCCACCAGCACCGACGCACCCCGCCTCGTTGAGCACCCAGTATACTTCATCAGCACGGTGCTTCAGGATGCAAGGGCACGGTACCCCATGCCTTAGAAACTCCTCCTCGCGCTACTGGTGGCTTCGCGCAAGCTGTGGCACTACTTTCAGGGTCACCCATCAAGGTCGTCTCGTCGTACCCCTTGGAGAGAGTGCTCAGGAGCCCTAACTCAGCTGGAAGGGTCGCTGAGTGGAACATAGAGCTGCAAGCGTTTCAGCTCGAATTCAGCATGACCAAAGTCATCAAGGGAGCAGCGTTGGCAGATTTTGTGGCAGAGTGGACGGAGGCGCCAGGGCTCAAGGCCGATGAGGATCGGTCCCTATCCCCGGGAAGCGAGGCACCAGAAGGCTGGGTCATGTACTTTGACGGGGCGTTCTCCAGGCATGGCGCTGGAGCTGAGGCGGTGCTTATATCACCACCCAGGACAAGCTCTACTACGCCGTGCAACTCTGTTTCCAGCAAGGCGAAAAGGTCTCCAACAACATAGCGGAGTACGAAGGTTTAATAGCCGGCTTGAAGGCCGCGGCAGCCCTGGGAGTGAAATGCCTCACCATCAAGGGAGATTCGCAGCTCCTTGTCAACTTCTCCAACAAGGTGTACGAGCCGAAGGATGAGCACATGGAAGCCTACCTCGCGGAAGTCCGCAGGATGGAGAAGCAATTCTGGGAGTTGGAGTTGCAGCATGTGCCCCGTGGCACCAATCAGGAGGCCGACGATATCGCCAAACACGCGTCCAGGCGGTTACCCCAGGAGCCTGGCGTTTTCGAGGAGCGGCTCTTCAAGCCCTCAGCTCTGCCATCACTGTCAAACACGGCTCAGCCCCTGGAGGAGCTCCCCCAGCCACCTGCCTCGGGAGCTCTGACCTGTGGCCCAGCCTCAGGAGCGCGCCTGCTCCTGGCGATGGAACCTCAGGAGGGATGTTGGATCACGGAGCTCCGGAGCTACTTGACGCAAGGGACCTTGCCGGAGAAGGAGGAGGAGGCAGAGCGAGTGGCACGCCAGGCCACGACATACTACATCAGAGACGGAGAGCTCTATCGGAAGCGACCAAACGAAGTATCGCTGCGCTGCATCTCCAGGGAGCAAGGGAAGGAGCTACTAGAATATATACACGGCTGAGACTGCGGACATCATTCGTCATCGCGGACCCTCGTTGGCAAGGCGCTCCGCAGTGGCTTTTATTGGCCCACCGCGCTCAATGACGCCGTGGAACTAGTGAAAGCTTGTGAAGCCTGCCAGTTCCACGCCAAGCAGATCCATCAGCCAGCAGGAGGCTTGCAGACTATCCCCCTTTCGTGGCCATTCGCAGTCTGGGGGCTGGACATCTTGGGCCCGTTTCCTTGGGCGCCAGGGGGCTATCGCTACCTCTACGTTGCCGTGGACAAATTCACCAAGTGGGCTGAAGTGGAGGCTGTCCGCGCCATCCCTGCGGGCTCCGCGGTCAAGTTCATCAAGGGCATTGTAAGCCGGTTCGGAGTGCCGAATCGCATCATCATAGACAACGGTTCGCAATTCACCAGTAACATCTTCAAAACATGCTGTGCTAACCTTGGAACGCAGATATGCTACGCCTCAGTGGCGCACCCCCGAAGCAACGGCCAGGCCAAGCGAGCCAACGCGGATGTCCTGAGGGGCCTCAAGACCAGGACGTTCAAGAAGAAGCTGGAGGCCTGTGGCCGAGGCTGGTACGACGAGCTTCAGTCCGTGCTGTGGTCCATCCGCACCACCGCGACCAAACCAACTGGAGAGATCCCATTCTTCCTGGTCTACGGAGCGGAAGCGGTCCTCCCTCACGAGGTCAGACGTCGCTCCGCGCGGGTCCTGGCGTTCGACGAGGCACAGCAGGACGCCATGCGGGGGATGGACCTCGTGTTGGGGGAGGAACGTCGCCGGGAGGCCGCGCTACGAGCGGCGAGGTATCAGCAAGCGCTGCGGTGATATCACTGCCGCAACATCTGCCCTAGGACTCTTGAGGTAGGAGACCTCGTGCTCAGGAGGGTCCTCTCCAGGATGGACTGCACAAGCTCTCTCCCATGTGGGAGGGCCCGTTCAAGGTTGTTCATGTTTCCAGGCCCGGCTCCGCGCGCTTGGAGACTCAGGAGGGAGTGCCGGTCCAGAATGCATGGAACATCCAGCACCTCCGGAGGTTCTACCCCTGAAAAGGCCCAGAGCCTGTGAAGCAAGGCGAGTGCCTGTGAGGCTATCGTGTTTTGGAAAAGGCCCGGAGCCAGTGAAGCAAGGCGAGTGCCTGTGAAGCTATCGCATTTTGGAAAAGGCCCGGAGCCTGTGAAGCAAGGCGAGTGCCTGTGAAGCTATCGCGTTTTGGAAAAGGCCCGGAGTCTGTGAAGCAAGGCGAGTGCCTGTGAAGCTATCGCGTTTTGGAAAAGGCCCGGAGCCTGTGAAGCAAGGTGAGTGCCTGTGAAGCCACCGCGTTTTGGAAAAGGCCCGGAGCCTGTGAAGAAGGCCAATGCCTGTGAAGCTCGCCGCCCGTGACACTCTCACGTAATAATGAGTTGGGATTGTACACGCCCCGGAGTCTCAGGAGCACCAGCCTCAGGCCCTGGGGCTCCTCCCATGCCCAGTGCCAGCACTTAGCTCCGCGTTGGTGAGAAGATGTCGAAGACTAGAATAGGTGCCGGACGCGGCTTTTCATTTGCTTTCTGCAGTTGGCTTGTTCCTTCTCATTTGAAGTTTTATTGAAGTTGTTGCCGTCTTTGGCTTGTGGTTCTTCGGATTTTCGCTCTCCTGCCTCGATTTCTCTTGCGCAAGGCCTCGCGAGGGGGGCAGCTGAGCGCCCTCGCGAGCGTTCCTATCCTATTCGTTCGAAGAGTTCGCGACCCGGGCCCCTTACAGGAGCACCCCTCCAGTCCGTGCCCCACGGGCATCGCGACACAGACAAAGGGCCTGGGTCGGTCGCCCCCCCCCCGGCCGGGGTCGGGAACTATCCACGCTCAAGCACATAGCCGGAAGGAACGGTAACGAAAGCAAACGATGATTAACAGCAATAACCCAAACACGCCCCCGCGGGGCTCCGCACAATTGTCTTTGTTACACAGGGAAAAGGGAAAAGGAAGAACAAATCTGGTGCGACTCGCCTCACACCGGCCCGTGAGGAAGGCACGAGCTGCCTCCGGAGCTCAGGCGGACTCCCTCTCGCACCTCACCAGGGCGCGGTGGCGTGGGGGCTAATCACGGCCGCCGCTGGAGGAGTCGCCGTCTGAAGAAGAACCAGAGAAGCTTGAGGAACTCCGAGCGCCGCCCGCCGCGCGAGCGCTGCTCCCTCCATCATCACCGGAGCTGGGTTCCCAGCCACGGTCGTCACCCTCGGGGCAGCACCCCGCGCGGCAACCATCTTCCCCAAACACCCTCACGTAGAGGGTGGCGTCGCCGTCGAACTTGAAGTGCAAGGTGCACCGGCAGCCCAGGCCACGCGCGCGGGCAAACGTCTGCCAACCGCGGGCCAGGGATAGATTCCCGGCCGCGGAGACCTCCAGGGAAACCCATGAGGCCCGGCTGCAACAGCCGTCGGCCTGGAGCCAGAGGCCGCCCGGGGCGCCGGTCGGGAGCTCGCCCAGGAGGGAGCGAGGAAGCGGGAGCCGGGTGTCGGCCGGCTCCGCCGACCACACGAGGAACTCCGGCAGCGCTTCAACGGCACGAACGCGCGGCCTGGGGAGACGTGCAGCCGGGGCGCACCCCCCGGCTGCAGCAACCCGCCCGTCGCCGTGCTGAAGATCACCACCACGACCGTGGGGAGCCATCGCGGTGGCCAGAGGATGCTTGCGAGGGCGCCCTCTGCCACACTTGGGTGGGGCAGAGGCGGGCTCAACTCGGCAAGCCTTCCCCTTCTCGGCGGCCGAGAATCTCTTCGACGGGGCCATGAAGAAGAAGGAGAAGCAAGGAGGAATGGACTGGAAGGGCGCGCGCGGTCCCATACTTATAGCCTACGAAGGCCAACCGCCGGCCTCCACGATCACAGGTAATCATGACACGATCTGCATGCAGGGACTTGTCCAACTCGTGCGATCACCAAGCGTCATGGGGACGTGGAGACACCCACGTCCCATCAACCGCCATGCGACGCCCGAGGTCGCAGGCTGTTAGGGCCCGTGGCGCTTCGCCCTTGCCCTTTCGCCTCTCGGCACAGCCAAGTCCAGGCGCGCCTTGGGCCCGGGGGCTACTGTCAGCGTTCTGGGAACGGCGGTCCCCAGACTTGCCTGCCTGCGGCCTGCAGCGTGGCTCAAAGGAGGCCCAGCATGGCCCAACTTCATCAACGCAAGACTCAAGACCCTCGCGAGGGGCCAAGCCTCGCTAGGCGGATGACACGGAGCTTCCTCAGGCACGGCCTCGTCAGGCTGGCTCGCAAGGAGGCGGAGAGATCAAGGCGGGGTACCTCGCGAGGTGCCCGTGACGCAAGCCATGGCGACTCAGGGTGCCAGGCGGGAGCCAGCGTGCGCAGCGTCCTTCTTTCCTCTTTGGTGCAAAGGGGGCTAGTGCAGCCGCGGGGTACCGAGGCATCAGGCAAAGGTTGCCATTTCGGTGCAACGAGACCAAGACCAGGAGGACTACGAGACGGAGGTCACCATGGAGCCCAAGACGACATCGTCACCAGAGCTTTGCGCAGGCGAAGACTGCTTTTGTCAGGATAGTTGATGCTGGCTGTCCCCCTTCAAATTAGCCTGCCATTGTTGGCTCCCTTCCCGCTCGATATTTGGGAAGAGGACCAGGGCCTCTATAAATAGGACCAGCCACCCACATAGCAAGGGGGTTCGGTCGGAGGGTCATTCATTCGGTCCGCAAGCAGAGAATGAGAGCGAAAAAGAGAGAGATAGAGAGAGAAGGGTGACTGAACTCCTCCTAGCAGTTCATCACCCCAGCCAAGAACAGACCCTCGCGAGGCTGTTCTTCCTTGTATTGTTCATCATCACCAGCCCCAGGAGGCAATCCACCAACCACACACTGGAGTAGGGTATTACACCACAACGGTGGCCCAAACCAGTATAAATCTTGTGTCTCTTGCGCAGCTCTTTCAGTAGTTTAGATCTTTGCGAGACGGGGAGGTAGAAGGCGTAATCTCCGCGCGCACCCCAGTGTTTGAACCTTAAGGGTCTGCCGGAACCCCAAATCCGACAGATGAAAACCCCATCTTTTTTATCCTCGATAGATATCAATGTGAGTGAGTAGGGATTGCCATGCAACGAATGCACTAGAGCTATAAGTTTATGAAAGATCAAAAAGCAACTAAGTGGTTGTGCATCCAACTCGCTTGCTCACGAAGACCTAGGGCAATTTGTGTTGGGGAACGTAGTAATTTCAAAAAAATTCATACGCACACGCAAGATCATGGTGATGCACAACAACGAGAGGGGAGAGTGTTGTCTACGTACCCTCGTAGACCGGAAGCGGAAGCGTTATAACAACGCGGTTGATGTAGTCGTACGTCTTCACGGCCCGACCGATCAAGTACCGAAACTACGGCATCTCCGAGTTTTTGTACACGTTCAGCTCGATGACGATCCCCGGACTCCGATCCAGCAAAGTGTCGGGGATGAGTTCCGTCAGCACGACGGCGTGGTGATGATCTTGATGTTCTACCGTCGCAGGGCTTCGCCTAAGCACCGCTACAATATTATCAAGGATTATGGTGGAGGGGGTACCGCACACGGCTAAGAGATCAATGATCAATTGTTGTATCTCTAGGGTGCCCCTGCCCCCGTATATAAAGGAGTGGAGGAGGGGGGCGGCCAAGGAGGGTGGCGCGCCCAAGGGGGGGAGTCCAACTCCCACCGGGAGTAGGACTCCCCTTTTTCCTACCGGGGCCAAGGAAGAGGAAGGAGGGAGGAAGGAAAGGGGGCCCCCTCCCAATTAGGATTGGGCTTGGGGGGGAGCCCCCTCCCTTGCTCCTTTCCCCTCCTTTCCACTAAGGCCCAATAAGGCCCATATACCTCCCGGGGGGTTCCGATAACCTCTCGGTGATCCGCTATTGTCCCAATCTTACCCAGAACCTTTCCGGTGTCCAAATATAGTCGTCCAATATATCGATCTTTATGTCTCGACCATTTCGAGACTCCTCGTCAAGTCCGTGATCACATCCGGGACTCCGAACAACCTTCGGTACATCAAAATATATAAACTCATAATGAAACTGTCATCGTAACATTAAGCGTGCGGACCCTATGGGTTCGAGAACAATGTAGACATGACCGAGACACGTCTCCGGTCAATAACCAATAGCGGAACCTGGATGCTCATATTGGCTCCTACATATTCTACGAAGATCTTTATCGGTCAGACCGCATAACAACATATGTTGTTCCCTTTGTCATCGGTATGTTACTTGCCCGAGATTCGATCGTCGGCATCTCAATCCCTAGTTCAATCTCGTTACCGGCAAGTCTCTTTACTCATTCCGTAATACATCATCTTGCAACTAACTTATTAGTTGTATTGCTTGCAAGGCTTAAGTGATGTGTATTACCGAGAGAGCCTAGAGATACCTCTCCGACAATCGGAGCGACAAATCCTAATCTCGAAATACGCCAACCCAACATGTACCTTTGGAGACACCTGTGGAGCACCTTTATAATCACCCAGTTACGTTGTGACGTTTGGTAGCACACAAAGTGTTCCTCTGGTAAACGGGAGTTGCATAATCTCATAGTCATAGGAACATGTATAAGTCATGAAGAAAGCAATAGCAACATACTAAACGATCGGGTGCTAAGCTAATGGAATGGGGCATGTCAATCACATCATTCTCCTAATGATGTGATCCCATTAATCAAATGACAACTCATGTCTATGGTTAGGAAACATAACCATCTTCGATTAACGAGCTAGTCAAGTACATGCATACTAGTGACACTTTGTTTGTCTATGTATTCACACAAGTATTACGTTTCCGGTTAATACAATTCTAGCATGAATAATAAACATTTATCATGATATAAGGAAATAAATAATAACTTTATTATTGCCTCTAGGGCATATTTCCTTCAGTCTCCCACTTGCACTAGAGTCAATAATCTAGATTACATAGTAATGATTCTAACACCCATGGAGCCTTGGTGCTAATCATGTTTGCTCATGGAATAGGCTTAGTCAATGGGTCTGCTACATTCAGATCCGTATGTATCTTGCAAATCTCTATGTCTCCCACCTGGACTAGATCCCGGATGGAATTGAAGCGTCTCTTGATGTGCTTGGTTCTCTTGTGAAATCTGGATTCCTTTGCCAAGGCAATTGCATCAGTATTGTCACAAAAGATTTTCATTGGACCTGATGCACTAGGTATGACACCTAGATCGGATATGAACTCCTTCATCCAGACTCCTTCGTTTGCTGCTTCCGAAGCAACTATGTACTCCGCTTCCCATGTAGATCCCGCCACGACGCTTTGTTTAGAACTGCACCAACTGACAGCTCCACCGTTTAATGTAAATACGTATCCGGTTTGCGATTTAGAATCATCCGGATCAGTGTCAAAGCTTGCATCAACGTAACCATTTACGATGAGCTCTTTGTCACCTCCATATATGAGAAACATATCCTTAGTCCTTTTCAGGTATTTCAGGATGTTCTTGACCGCTATCCAGTGATCCACTCCTGGATTACTTTGGAACCTCCCTGCTAGACTTATAGCAAGGCACACATCAGGTCTTGTACACAGCATTGCATACATGATAGAGCCTATGGCTGAAGCACAGGGAACATCTTTCATTTTCTCTCTATCTTCTGCAGTGGTCGGGCATTGAATCTTACTCAACTTCACACCTTGTAACACAGGCAAGAATCCTTTCTTTGCTTGATCCATTTTGAACTTCTTCAAAACTTTGTCAAGGTATGTGCTTTGTGAAAGTCCAATTAAGCGTCTTGATCTATCTCTATAGATCTTAATGCCCAATATGTAAACAGCTTCACCGAGGTCTTTCATTGAAAAACTCTTATTCAAGTATCCCTTTATGCTATCCAGAAATTCTATATCATTTTCGATTAGCAATATGCCATCCACATATAATATCAGAAATGCTACAGAGCTCCCACTCACTTTCTTGTAAATACAGGCTTCTCCAAAAGTCTGTACAAAACCAAATGCTTTGATCACACTATCAAAGCGTTTATTCCAACTCCGAGATGCTTGCACCAGTCCATAAATGGATTGCTGGAGCTTGCACACTTTGTTAGCTCCTTTTGGATCGACAAAACCTTCCGGCTGCATCATATACAACTCTTCTTCCAGAAATCCATTCAGGAATGCAGTTTTGACATCCATCTACCAAATTTCATAATCATAAAATGCGACAATTGCTAACATGATTCAGACAGACTTAAGCATCGCTACGGGTGAGAAGGTATCATCGTAGTCAATTCCTTGAACTTGTCGAAAACCTTTTGCGACAAGTCGAGCTTTGTAGACAGTAACATTACCGTCAGCGTCAGTCTTCTTCTTGAAGATCCATTTATTTTCAATTGCTTGCCGATCATTGGGCAAGTCAACCAAAGTCCACACTTTGTTCTTGTACATGGATCCCATCTCGGATTTCATGGCTTCAAGCCATTTTGCGGAATCTGGGCTCACCATTGCTTCTTCATAGTTAGTAGGTTCATCATGATCTAGTAGCATGACTTCCAGAACAGGATTACCGTACCACTCTGGTGCGGATCTTACTCTGGTTGATCTACGAGGTTCAGTAGTAACTTGTTCTAAAGTTTCATGATCATCATCATTAGCTTCCTCACTAATTGGTGTAGGTGTCACAGAAACCGGTTTCTGTGATGTACTACTTTCCAATAAGGGAGCAGGTACAGTTACCTCATCAAGTTCTACTTTCCTCCCACTCACTTCTTTTGAGAGAAACTCCTTCTCTAGAAAGGATCAATTCT
The DNA here is from genome assembly GCF_002162155.2 of Triticum dicoccoides. Classification (NCBI taxonomy): domain Eukaryota; kingdom Viridiplantae; phylum Streptophyta; class Magnoliopsida; order Poales; family Poaceae; genus Triticum; species Triticum dicoccoides. The sequence continues at coordinate 683,177,795 of NC_041388.1, forward strand.
TAGCAACAAATGTCTTGCCTTCGGATCTGTGATAGAAGGTGTACCCAACAGTCTCCTTCGGGAATCCTATGAAGACACATTTCTCCGATTTGGGTTCGAACTTATCAGGTTGAAGCTTTTTCACATAAGCATCACAGCCCCAAACTTTCAGAAACGACAACTTTGGTTTTTGCCAAACCATAGTTTATAAGGCGTCGTCTCAACGGATTTTGATGGTGCCCTATTTAACGTGAATGCGACCGTCTCTAAAGCATAACCCCAAAACGATAGTAGTAAATCTGTAAGAGACATCATAGATCGCACCATATCAAGTAAAGTATGATTACGACGTTCGGACACACCATTACGTTGTGGTGTTCCAGGTGGCGTGAGTTGCGAAACTATTCCGCATTGTTTCAAATGTAAACCAAACTCGTAACTCAAATATTCTCCTCCACGATCAGATCGTAGAAACTTTATTTTCTTGTTACGATGATTTTCAACTTCACTCTGAAATTCTTTGAACTTTTCAAATGTTCCAGACTTATGTTTCATTAAGTAGATATACCCATATCTGCTTAAATCATCTGTGAAAGTGAGAAAATAATGATATCCGCCACGAGATTCAACATTCATTGGACCACATACATCTGTATGTATGATTACCAACAAATCTGTTGCTCTCTCCATAGTACCGGAGAACGGCGTTTTAGTCATCTTGTCCATGAGGCACGGTTCGCAAGTACCAAGTGATTCATAATCAAGTGGTTCCAAAAGTCCATCAGTATGGAGTTTCTTCATGCGCTTTACACCGATATGACCTAAACGGCTGTGCCACAAATAAGTTGCACTATCATTATCAACTCTGCATCTTTTGGTTTCAACATTATGAATACATGTATCACTACTATCGAGATTCATCAAAAATAGACCACTCTTCAAGGGTGCATGACCATAAAAGATATTACTCATATAAATAGAACAAACATTATTCTCTGATTTAAATGAATAACCGTCTCGCATCAAACAAGATCCAGATATAATGTTCATGCTCAACGCTGGCACCAAATAACAATTATTTAGGTCTAATACTAATCTCGATGGTAGATGTAGAGGTAGCGTGCCAACAGTGATCACATCGACTTTGGAACTATTTCCCACGCGCATCGTCACCTCGTCCTTCGCCAGTGTTCGCTTAATCCGTAGTCCCTATTTCGGGCTGCAAATATTAGCAACAGAACCAATATCAAATACCCAGGTGCTACTGTGAGCTCTAGTAAGGTACACATCAATAACATGTATATCACATATACCTTTGTTCACCTTGCCATCCTTCTTATCCGCCAAATACTTGGGACAGTTCCGCTTCCAGTGACCAGTCTGCTTGCAGTAGAAGCACTCAGTTTCAGGCTTAGGTCCAGACTTGGGTTTCTTCTCCTGAGCAGCAACTTGCTTGCTGTTCTTCTTGAAGTTCCCCTTCTTCTTCCCCTTGCCCTTTTTCTTGAAACTAGTGGTCTTGTTGACCATCAACACTTGATGCTCCTTCTTGATTTGTACCTCCGCAGCTTTTAGCATTGCAAAGAGCTCGGGAATTGTCTTATCCATCCCTTGCATATTATAGTTCATCACGAAGCTCTTGTAGCTAGGTGGAAGTGATTGGAGAATTCTGTCAATGACGCAATCATCCGGAAGATTAACTCCTAGTTGAATCAAGTGATTATTATACCCAGACATTTTGAGTATATGCTCACTGACAAAATTGTTCTCCTCCATCTTGCAGCTATAGAACTTATTGGAGACTTCATATCTCTCAATCCGGGCATTTGCTTGAAATATTAGCTTCAACTCCTGGAACATCTCATATGCTCCATGACGTTCAAAATGTCGTTGAAGACCCGGTTCTAAGCCGTAAAGCATGGCACATTGAACTATCGAGTAGTCATCAGCTTTGCTCTGCGAGACGTTCTTAACGTCGTTAGTTGCATCAGCAGCAGGCCTGGCACCCAGTGGTGCTTCCAGGACGTAATTCTTCTATGCAGCAATGAGGATAATCCTCAAGTTACGGACCCAATCCGTATAATTGCTACCATCATCTTTCAACTTTGCTTTCTCAAGGAACGCACTAAAATTCAACGGAACAACAGCACAGGCCATCTATCTACAATCAAACATAAACAAGCAAGATAATATTAGGTACTAAGTTCAAGATAAATTTAAGTTCAATTAATCATATTACTTAAGAACTCCCACTTAGAAAGACATCCCTCTAATCTTCTAAGTGATCACGTGATCCAAATCAACTAAACCATAACCGATCATCACGTTAAATGGAGTAGTTTTCAATGGTGAACACCACTATGTTGATCATATCTACTATATGATTCACGCTTGACCTTTAGGTCTCAGTGTTCCGAGGCCATATCTGCATATGCTAGGCTTGTCAAGTTTAACCTGAGTATTCTGCGTGTGCAAAACTGGCTTGCACCAGTTGTAGAAGGACATAGAGCTTATCACACCCGATCATCACGTGGTGTCTGGGCACGACGAACTTTGGCAACGGTGCATACTCAGGGAGAACACTTTTATCTTTTAATTTAGTGAGAGATCATCTTATAATGCTACCGTCAATCAAAGCAAGATAAGATGCATAATAGATAAACATCACATGCAATCAATATAAGTGATATGATATGGCCATCATCATCTTGTGCTTGTGATCTCCATCTCCGAAGCATCGTCATGATCACCATCGTCACCGGCGTGACACCTTGATCTCCATCATAGCATCATTGTCGTCTCGCCAATCTTATGCTTCTACGACTATCGCTACCGCTTAGTGATAAAGTAAAGCATTACAGGGCGATTGCATTGCATACAATAAAGCGACAACCATATGGCTCCTGCCAGTTTCCGATAACTTGGTTACAAAACATGATCATCTCATACAATAAAATTTAGCATCATGCCTTGACCATATCACATCACAACATGCCCTGCAAAAACAAGTTAGACGTCCTCTACTTTGTTTGTTGCAAGTTTTACGTGGCTACTACGGGCTTAGCATGAACCAATCTTACCTACGCATCAAAAACCACAACGATAGTTTGTCAAGTTGGTGTTGTTTTAACCTTCGCAAGGATCGGGAGTAGCCACACTCGGTTCAACTAAAGTTGGAGAAACTGACACCCGCCAGCCACCTGTGTGCAAAGCACGTCAGTAGAACCAGTCTCGCGTAAGCGTACGCATAATGTCGGTCTGGGCCGCTTCATCCAACAATACCGCCGAACCAAAGTATGACATGCTGGTAAGCAGTATGATTTATATCGCCCACAACTCACTTGTGTTCTACTCGTGCATATAACATCAACACATAAAACCTAGGCTCGGATGCCACTGTTGGGGAACGTAGTAATTTCAAAAAAAATCCTATGCACACGCAAGATCATGGTGATGCACAGCAACGAGAGGGGAGAGTGTTGTCTACGTACCCTCGTAGACCGGAAGCGAAAGCGTTATAAGAACGCGGTTGATGTAGTCGTACGTCTTCACGGCCCGACCGATCAAGCACCGAAACTACGGCACCTCCGAGTTTTTGCACACATTCAGCTCGATGACGATCCCCGGACTCCGATCCAGCAAAGTGTCGGGGATGAGTTCCGTCAGCACGACAACATGGTGACAATCTTGATGTTCTTCCGTCGCCGGGCTTCGCCTAAGCACCGCTACAATATTATCAAGGATTATGGTGGAGGGGGGCACCGCACACGGCTAAGAGATCAATGATCAATTGTTGTGTCTCTGGGGTGCCCCCTGCCCCCTTATATAAAGGAGTGGAGGAGGGGGCCGGCCAAGGAGGGTGGCGCGCCCAAGGGGGGCAGTCCAACTCCCACCGGGAGTAGGACTCCCCTTTTTTCTATTAGGAGTAGGAGAGCGAAGGAAGA
>NC_041388.1:683182025-683254121 GCF_002162155.2 Triticum dicoccoides
CTCCTTTCCCCTCCTTTCCACTAAGGCCCATATACCTCCCGGGGGGTTCCGATAACCTCTCGGTGATCCGGTATTGTCCCAATCTTACCCGGAACCTTTACAGTGTCCAAATATAGTCGTCCTATATATCAATCTTTATGTCTCGACCATTTCGAGACTCCTCGTCAAGTCCGTGATCACATCTGGGACTCCGAACAACCTTCGGTACATCAAAATATATAAACTCATAATGAAACTGTCATCGTAACGTTAAGCGTGCGGACCCTATGGGTTCGAGAACAATGTAGACATGACCGAGACACGTCTCCGGTCAATAACCAATAGCGGAACCTGGATGCTCATATTGGCTCCTACATATTCTGCGAAGATCTTTATCGGTCAGACCGCATAACAACATACATTGTTCCCTTTGTCATCGGTATGTTACTTGCCCGAGATCCGATCATCGGTATCTCAATACCTAGTTCAATCTCGTTACCGGCAAGTCTCTTTACTCGTTCCATAATACATCATCTTGCAACTAACTTATTAGTTGTATTGCTTGCAAGGCTTAAGTGATGTATATTATCGAGAGGGCCCGGAGATACCTCTCTGACAATCGGAGTGACAAATCCTAATCTCGAAATATGCCAACCCAACATGTACCTTTGGAGACACCTGTAGAGCACCTTTATAATCACCTAGTTACGTTGTGACGTTTGGTAGCGCACAAAGTGTTCCTCCGGTAAACGGGAGTTGCATAATCTCATAGTCATAGGAACATGTATAAGTCATGAAGAAAGCAATAGCAACATACTAAACGATCGGGTGCTAAGCTAATGGAATGGGTCATGTCAATCACATCATTCTCCTAATGATGTGATCCCGTTAATCAAATGACAACTCATGTCTATGGTTAGGAAACATAACCATCTTCGATTAACGAGCTAGTCAAGTAGAGGCATACTAGTGACACTTTGTTTGTCTATGTATTCACACAAGTATTACGTTTCCGGTTAATACAATTCTAGCATGAATAATAAACATTTAGCATGATATAAGGAAATAAATAATAACTTTATTATTGCCTCTAGGGCATATTTCCTTCAATTTGAGGAAGCCCATCATTGGAATATACAAGCCAAGTTCTATAACGAAAATTCCCACTAGTATATGAAAGTGATAATATAGGAGACTCTCTATCATGAAGATCATGGTGCTAAATTGAAGCACAAGTGTGGTAAAAGGATAGTAACATTGCCCCTTTTCTCTTTTCTCTCATTTTTTTCTTTTTTTATTTGGACCTTCTCTCATTTTTTGGCCTCTTTTTTTTCTTTTTTTTTCGTCCGTAGTCTCATCCCGACTTATGGGGGAATCATAGTCTCCATCATCCTTTCCTCACATGGGACAATGCTCTAATAATGAAGATCATCACACTTTTATTTACTTACAACTCAAGAATTACAACTTGATACTTAGAACAAAATATGACTCTATATGAATGCCTCCGGCGGTGTACCAGGATGTGCAATGAATCAAGAGTGACATGTATGAAAGAATTATGAATGGTGGCTTTGTCAAAAATACAATGTCAACTACATGATCATGCAAAGCAATATGGCAATGATGATGTGTGTCATAATAAACGAAACGGTGGAAAGTTGCATGGCAATATATCTCAGAATGACTATGGAAATGCCATATTAGGTAGGTATGGTGGCTTTTTTGTGGAAGGTATTTGGTGGGTTTATGGTATCGGCGAAAGTTGCGCGGTACTAGCAATGGTGGAAGGGTGAGAGTGCATATAATCCATGGAATCAACATTAGTCCTAAAGAACTCACATACTTATTGCAAAAATCTATTAGTTACCAGAACAAAGTACTACGCACATGCTCCTAGGGGGATAGTTTGATAGGAAAAGACCATCGCTTGTCCCCGACCGCCACTCATAAGGAAGACAATCAATAAATAAATCATGCCCCAACTTCATTACATAATGGTTCACCATACGCGCATGCTACGGGAATCACAAACTTTAACACAAGTATTTGTCAATTTCACAATTAGTTACTAGCATGACTCTAATATCACCATTTTCATATCTCAAAACAATCATAAGGAATCAAACTTCTCATAGTATTCAATGCACTTTATATGAAAGTTTTTATTATATCCCTCTTGGATGCCTATCATATTAGGACTAAATTTATAACAAAAGCAAATTACCATGATGTTTAAAGACTATCAAAATAATATAAGTGAAGCATGATAGTTCATCAATTTCTATAAAATAAAACCGCCGCCGTGCTCTAAAAACATATAAGTGAAGCACTAGAGCAAAATTGCCTAGCTCAAAAGATATAAGTGAAGCACATAGAGTATTGTAATAAATCACGATTCATGCGTGTCTCTCCCAAAAGGTGTGTAAATCAAGGATGATTGTGGACAACTAAAAAGCAAATACTCAAATCATACAAGACGCTCCAAGCAAAACACATATCATGTGGTGCATAAAAATATAGCCTCAAGTAAAGTTACCGATAGACGAAGACGAAAGAGGGGATGCTTTCTGGGGCATCCCCAAGTTTAGGCTCTTGGTTTTCCTTGAATATTACCTTGGGTGCCTTAGGCATCCCCAAGCTTAGGCTCTTGCCACACTATATTCCGTAGTCCATCAAATCCTTACCCAAAACTTGAAAACTTCACAACACAAAACTCAACAGAAAATCTCATAAGCTCCGTTAGTATAAGAAAATAAATCACTAGTTTTGGTACTGTTGTGAACTAATTCTTTATTTATATTTGTGTAATATCTACTTTATTCCAACTTCTCCATGGTTCATACCCCTCGATACTACCCATAGGTTCATCAAAATAAGCAAACAACACATAGAAAACAGAATCTGTCAACAACAGAACAGTCTGTAGCAATCTGTAACTCTAGAATACTTCTGTAACTCCAAAAAATTCTGAAAAATTAGGACGACCTAAGAATTTTTTTATTAATCTTATAAAAAAGAATCTGTATTTTATCACTCTTCTGTTAAATTTTTTAATTGTTTTCCTGAGCGCAAAAGTTTCTATTTTTCAACAAGATCAAATCAACTATCACCGTAAGCCTTGCTAAAGGTCTTACTTGGCACAAAGACTAATTAGAACACAAAACCACATCTAACCAGAGGCTAGATGAATTATTCAAAGCAAAACAGGACCTAAAAAGCAAGAACAAAAATAAAATTGGGTTTCCTCCCAACAAGCGCTATTGTTTAACGCCCTTTGCTAGGCATAAAACACGAATAGATCTAGGTGTTCTCATCTTTGGTGTGCAATTCTTTTCTCATCGAATCCTCCAAAACTCGTCTTAGCAATTATATCTTTTCCTTAATTTCCCTCCTAGTAGATGAACTTAAATCATTAAAAGGACTTTGATTGGTAATTTTAACATCCATAAACCCATAGTCGGGATCATCACCGTATATATCATCATATAAAATACGTAGCTTGTTTCTAACGGGTTCCTTCATCATTTTATCCAACGAATATCTACTAAATCCTACATAAATTCCCCTAGTTATCCAATCAAACTCCTCAAAAGCCTCAAGATACAAAGATTTAGATATTTCTAAATAGGGAACTCTCCTCCTAAGATTTTCACTATAAGATTGATAATCCCTATCCAAACTATGCATAGTTTCTTTATCATGGAGGATGTCTATAATTGGAGGGTGTTCAACATCCTTTTTATAGAAAGCAAAAATTTCCCTAGCTTCTTGTATTATAAAATCTAATTCACGCATAAGGATAATAGTGGCAATCTCTTTAGCTATTGGATGATAAATATAAGGAAGTTTATAAAACACTTTTTGCAAAGCAGGATGAATATGCACAAATTTTCTTTCTGATTTCTCAACAAGCATAACAATAGCATCCGCATAACAATTTTTCTCAATAAGAATAGATCTTTTATTAATAGGCATGGATCCCGTACAATCAAAGAATTCTTAGATAACACTCTTTCCAATAATATTACCGTCCCCCACATGAAAGATTTTTGTTTTGTAATTAGGAGGAGTTTCAGTTTCATGATACAAAGAACAAGATTCAAGTTTTTCCTCAAGATTTTCAACGATAACCTCCCCAATTTTAGACGTGGAGGTATCAAACAAATCTAGCAAACGAGCAACCGAAAAGCAAGCGAAGAAGACAAACGGAAGAGGGGCTAAGAAAAGGCAAATCTTTTTGAAAATCATTTTAGAAGTGGGGGAGAGGAAAACGAGAGGCGAATGGCGAATAATTTGATGCAAGAGATGAGAGTTTATGATGGGTACTTGGTATGGCTTGACTTGGCATAGATCTCCCCGGCAACGGTGCCAGGAATTCTTCCTACTACTTCTTGAGCTTGCGTTGGTTTTTCCCTTGAAGAGGAAGGGGTGATGCAACAAAGTAGAGATAAGTCTTTCCCTCAGTTTGAGAACCAAGGTATCATTCCAGTAGGAGACAATACACAAGTCACTGAATACCTGCACAAACAAACAACAACTTGCACCCAACACGATAAAGGGGTTGTCAATCCCTTCACAGTTACTTGCAAAATTGAGATCTGATAGAGATAGATAAATGGTGAAGTAAATATTTTTGGTATTTTTGGTTTATAGATCGGAAAGTAAAAGAGTTCAAAATAGTAAACTAGAAACTTATATGATGGAAAATAGAACTTGCATGATGGAAAATAGACCCAGGGGCCATAGGTTTCACTAGAGGCTTCTCTCATGATAGCAAATAATACGGTGGGTAAACAAATTACTGCTGAGCAATTGATAGAAAAGCGCAAAGTTATGACGATATCTAAGGCAATGCTCATGAATATAGGCATCATGTCTGTGTCAAGTAGAGAAAAACGATTCTGCATCTACTACTATTACTCCACACATCGACCGCTATCCAGCATGCATCTAGAGTATTAAGTTCATAAATAACGGAGTAACGCATTAAGCAAGATGACATGATGTACATGAATGAACTCAAGCAATATGATGAAAACCCCATCTTTTTATCCTCGATTGCAACAATACAATAGGTGCCTTGCTGCCCCTACTGTCACTAGGAAAGGACACCGCAAGATTGAACCCAAAGCTAAGCACTTCTCCCATTGCAAGCAAAACCAATCTAGTTGGCCAAACCAAACTGATAGTTCAAAGAGAATTACAAAGATACCAAATCATGCATAAAATAATTCAGAGGAGATTCAAATAATATTAATAGATAAGATGATCATAAATCCACAATTCACCGGATCTTGGCAAACACACCGCAAAAGAGTATTACATCAAATAAATTTCGAAGAACATCGAGGAGAACATGGTATTGAGAATCAAAGAGAGATAAGAAGCCATCTAGCTACTAGCTATGGACCCGTAGATCTATGGTAAACTACTCACGCTTCATAGGAAGGGCAATAGAGTTGATGTAGAAGCCCTCTGTGATCGAATCCCCCTCAGGCAGGACGTCGGAAAAGGCCCCTAGATGGGATCTCACGGGTACAGAAGGTTGCGGCAGTGGAAACGTGTTTTCGTGGATTCCTTTGTTGGTTTGGGGATATATGGGTATATATAGGCGAAAGATTAGGTCAAGAGGTGCACGAGGGGTCCACAAGGGTGGGGGCGCCCCCTACCCACCTGGGCACGCCCTCCGTCCTTATGGCCGCCTTGTGGCTCCTCCGACTTCATCTCCAAGTCTCCTGGTTGTCTTCTGGTCCAAGAAAAATCATCGCGAAGGGTTTATTCAGTTTGGACTCCGTTTGGTATCCCTTTTCTACGAAACTCAAAAACAAGGAAAAAATAGGAACTGGCACTGGGCTCTAGGTTAATAGGTTAGTCCCAAAAATAATATAAAATAGCATATTAATACATATAAAACATCCAAAACAGATAATATAATAGCATGGAACAATCAAAAATTATAGATACGTTGGAGATGTATCATGTACTCGTGTTAATTACTTTCATTTTCTTCACCTATATTTCTTGTTGATAGTCTGTATCCTTGTTCCCTGTGTATCCCTCCTGTTGCATTTACTTTAGTTTCAGTTATGTTTTACCTCATTCTGTTCCACATGTTTGCCTATTGCATAACCCTCACCGTAGTTAAACCCATTATCAATCAAGCTCGCTATGTTGTAAATGCTTTCCTCGATGAATATGCCTCTGATGAAGAATACAGATTCAATGTATCTATTTCATTTCTCTATTTCGCTGCTGTATTTGGATTAAGTTTCAAAGTTTTCGAAAGAAAATTTGAATCTCCCATTCAACCCCTCTGGTCGATATACTCTCCGTCCTAACAATTAGTATCAGAGCGGGTACTCCCTGTCTCTGTTTATTAAAGGTCTAACGTCCTTGGAGTTTTGAGTATGTCGCTTGCAGGTAGATCCTTGCACTCTGAAAGGTTTCCCATCTTCGACGGAAATGACTATCTATACTAGAAGGAATGAATGAGAATCAGAATTCAAGACGTCAACTATGATCTGTGGCAGATTGTGGAGGAAGGCTACACCATTCAGCAACAAAACAATCCGTCCTCCGATGATAAGGAAAATCTGTCGTTGGATGCTCAAGCAAAAGATATCATATGTGGCAGTCTATCTAAAGACATATTCATTCGGTTTCACCGGCTCAACACTGCAAAGCAAATCTGGGATGCTCTTAATAGTGCTCATGAAGAATTTGTCGTCCGATTAGATCCTCACATCAAAGTGCTTCGAGCCATGTTCACTGGTTTCAGAAGCCAGCACAAGGAAAGTGTTATGGAACTCACTGATTGATTGACAAACATTGTTGAAAGGCTACATCAGCGAGGAATAACTGATATTACTGATAGAAATGTAGTCAACAAGCTTCTGAGTGCTCTTGATGAATCCTTCGATCTTATTGTGTCTGGAATCAAACAAAGACTTGCCTATGAAAAGCTTCACTATGTTGAGGTCATGACACTACTGTCGACTCACAAAGAAAAGATGGAGCTGGAAAATGCAAATCAAGAATCTTCTTCGGAAAGTGAAGGAGAAATTCTCTCACATTATGGCAGTTCTGAAGAAGAAGATGTCGAAAATCAACACACCATCACTCGAGAACTTGAAATGCTCACACAAATATTGAGTGATCTAAAGAGACACAATCTTTATCTCGTCAATGATGAAGAATTTCATGCACCAGAATCATCAAGAAGAAGATTGCCTCTGAAAGATATGAAGTGCTTCAAATGCAAATTATACGGCCAATGTCATGAAGGAAATATGCCCTAGAGGCAATAATAAAGTTATTATTTATTTCCTTATTTCATGATAAATGTTTATTATTCATGCTAGAATTGTATTAACCAGAAACATAATACATGTGTGAATACATAGACAAACATAGTGTCACTAGTATGCCTCTAATTGACTAGCTCATTGATCAAAGATGGTTGCTACCTCTTTTAGCACTGCGTTGGTTTTCCCCGAAGAGGAAGGGATGATGCAGCAAAGTAGCGTAAGTATTTCCCTCAGTTTTTGAGAACCAAGGTATCAATCTAGTAGGAGGCTACGCGCGAGTCCCTCGTACCTGCACAAAACAAATAAATCCTTGCAACCAATGCAAATAGGGGTTATCAATCCCTATAAGGCCACTTACGAGAGTCAGATCTGATAGATATGATAAGATAACGTTTTTGGTATTTTTATGATAAAGATGCAAAGTAAAATAAATGCAAAGTAAATGGCAAAGTAAATAACTAAGTAGTAGGAGATGGATATGATAAAGATAGACCCGGGGGCCATAGGTTTCACTAGTGACTTCTCTCGAGAGCATAAGTATTCTACGGTGGGTGAACAAATTACTGTTGAGCAATTGACAAAATTGAGCATAGTTATGAGAATATCTAGGTATGATCATGTATATAGGCATCATGTCCAAGAAAAGTAGACTGACTCCTGCCTGCATCTACTACTATTACTCCACCCATCGACCACTATCCAGCATGCATCTAGAGTATTAAGTTAAAAATAGAGTAACGCCTTATGCAAGATGACATGATGTAGAGGGATACTCATGCAATATGAAGAAAACCACATCTTGTTATCCTCGAAGGCAACAATACAATACGTGCCTTGCTGCCCTTACTATCACCGGGAAAGGACACCGCAAGATTGAACCCAAAGCTAAGCACTTCTCCCATTGCAAGAAAGATCAATCTAGTAGGCCAAACCAAACTGATAATTCAAAGAGACTTGCAAAGATAACCAATCATACATAAAAGAATTCAGAGAAGATTCAAATATTATTCATAGATAGACTTGATCATAAACCCACAATTCATCGATCTCAACAAACACACCGCAAAAAGAAGATTACATCAAATAGATCTCCACAAGAGAGGGGGAGAACATTGTATTGACATCCAAAAAGAGGGAAGAAGCCATCTAGCTACTAACTATGGACCCGTAGGTCTGAGGTAAACTACTCACACATCATCAGAGAGGCTATGGTGTTGATGTAGAAGCCCTCCATGATCGATGCCCCCTCCGGTAGAGCTCCGGAACAGGCCCCAAGATGGGATCTCGTGGATACAGAAAGTTACGATGGTGGAATTAGGGTTTTGGCTCCGTATCTGATCATTTGGGGGTACGTGGGTATATATAGGAGGAAGAAGTACGTCGGTGGAGCAATAGGGGGCCCATGAGGGTGGAGGGCGCGCTTGGGGGGGGGGGGGGTAGGCGTGCCCCCTACCTCGTGGCCTCCTATTACGTGTCTTGACGTAGGGTCCAAGTCTCCTGAGTTGTATTCGATGAGAAAATCACGTTACCGAAGGTTTCATTCCGTTTGGACTCCGTTTTATATTACTTTTCTTCGAAACCCTAAACAGGCAAAAAATAGCAATTCTGGGCTGGGCCTCTGGTTAATAGGTTAGTCCCAAAAATAATATAAAAGTGGATAATAAAGCCCAATAATGTCCAAAACAATAGATAATATAGCATGGAGCAATAAAAAATTATAGATACGTTGGAGACGTATCAAGCATTCCCAAGCTAAATTCCTCCTCGTCCTCGAGTAGGTAAATGATAAAAACAAAATTTTTGATGCGGAGTGCTACTTGGCATAATTTTAATGTAATTCTTCTTAATTGTGGTATGAATATTCAGATCCAAGAGATTCAAGACAAAAGTTCATATTGACATAAAAATGATAATACTTCAAGCATACTAACAAAGCAATTATGTCTTCTCAAAATAACATGGCTAAAGAAAGTTATCCCTACAAAATCATATAGTCTGGCTATGGTCAATCTTCACCACACAAAATATGTAAATCATGCACAACCCCGATGACAAGCCAAGCAATTGTTTCATACTTTTGACATTCTCAAAACTTTTTCAATCTTCACGCAATACATGAGCGTGAGCCATGGATATAACACTATAGGTGGAATAGAGTGGTGGTTGTGGAGAAGCCAAAAAGGAGAAGATAGTCTCACATCAACTAGGCGTATCAACGGGCTATGGAGATGCCCATCAATAGATATCAAGGTGAGTGAGTAGGGATTGCCATGCAACGGATGCGCTAGAGCTATAAGTATATGAAAGCTCAAAAAGAAACTAAGTGGGTGTGCATCCAACTTGCTTGCTCATGAAGACCTAGGACAATTTGAGGAAGCCCATTGTTGGAATATACAAGCCAGGTTCTATAATGAAATATTCCCACTAGTATATGAAAGTGATAACATGAGAGACTCTCTACTATGAAGATCATGGTGCTACTTTGAAGCACAAGTGTGGTAAAAGGATAGTAACATTGTCCCTTCTCTCTGTTTCTCTCATTTTTTATTTTTCTATTTGTGCCTTTTCTCTTTTTATGGCCTCTTTTCTTTCTTTTTTTTATTTGGGCTTCTTTGGCCTCTTTTATTTATTTTTCGTCCGGTGTCTCATCCCGACTTGTGGGGGAATCATAGTCTCCATCATCCTTTCCTCACTGGGACAATGATCTAATAATGATGATAATCACACTTTTATTTTTCTTACAACTCAACAATTACAACTCGATACTTAGAACAAAATATGACTCTATGTGAATGCCTCCGGCGGTGTACCGGGATATGCAATGATGCATCAGTGACAAGTATGAAAGAATTAGGAATGGTGGCTTTGCCACAAATACTATGTCAACTACATGATCATGCTAACCAATATGACAATGATGGAGTGTGTCATAAACGGAACGATGGAAAGTTGCATGGCAATATATCTCGGAATGGCTATGGAAATTCCATAATAGGTAGGTATGGTGGCTGTTTAGAGGAAGGTATATGGTGGGTGTATGATACCGGCGAAAGGTGCGCGGTATTAGAGAGGCTAGCAAAGGTGGAAGGGTGAGAGTGCGTATAATCCATGGACTCAACATTAGTCATAAAGAACTCATATACTTATTGCAAAAATCTACAAGTTATCAAAGCAAAGTATTACGCACATGTTCCTAGGGGGATAGATTGGTAGGAAAAGACCATCGCTCGTCCCCGACCGCCGCTCATAAGGAAGACAATCAATAAATAAATCATGCTCCGACTTCACCACATAACGGTTCACCATACGTGCATGCTATGGGAATCACAAGCTTCAACACAAGTATTTCTCAAATTCACAACTACTCAGCTAGCATGACTTTAATATCACCATCTCCATATCTCAAAACAATTATCAAGTATCAAACTTATCATAGTATTCAACACACTCATAAGAGAGTTTTATTATTAATCTTGCATACCAAGCATATTAGGATTTTAAGCAAATTAACATGCTATTTAAGACTCTCAAATTAATTTAAGTGAAGCATGAGAGATCAATATTTCTATAAAACAAATCCACCACCGTGCTCTAAAAGATATAAGTGAAGTACTAGAGCAAAATTATATAACTCAAAAGATATAAGCAAAGCACATAGAGTATTCTAACAAATTCCAAATCATGTATGGATCTCTTGAAAGGTGTGTACAGCAAGGATGATTGAGGTAAATTAACAAGAAAAGACTCAAATCATACAAGACACTCCAAGCAAAACATATATCATGTGGTAAATAAAAATATAGCTCCAAGTAAAGTTACCGATAGAAGTAGACGAAAGAGGGGATGCCTTCCGGGGCATCCCCAAGCTTTCGCTTTTAGGTGTCCTTAGATTATCTTGGGGGTGCCATGGGCATCCCCAAGCTTAGGCTCTTTCCACTCCTTCTTCCATAATCCATCAAATCTTTACCCAAAACATGAAAACTTCACAACACAAAACTTAAAGTAGAAAATCTCGTGAGCTCCGTTAGCGAAAGAGAATAAAAGATCACTTCAAGGTACTGTAATTAACTCATTCTTTATTTATATGGGTGTTATAACTACTGTATTCCAACTTCTCTATGGTTTATAAACTATTTTACTAGCCATAGATTCATCAAAATAAGCAAACAACACATGAAAAACAGAATCTGTCAAAAACAGAACAGTCTGTAGTAATCTGTAGCTAGCGCAAGATCTGGAACCCCAAAAATTCTAAAATAAATTGCTGGACGTGAGTAATTTATCTATTAATAATCTTAAAAAATAATTAACTAAATAGCACTTTCCAATTAAAAATGACAGAATTTCTCGTGAGCGCTAAAGTTTCTGTTTTTTACAGCAAGTTCAACAAGACTGTCCCCATGTCTTCCCAACGGTTCTACTTGGCAAAAACACTAATTAAACACAAAAAACACAACCAAAACAGAGGCTAGATAATTTATATATTAATAAACAGTATCAAAAAGCAAGGAATAAAAATAAAATTGGGTTGCCTCCCAACAAGCGCTATCGTTTAACGCCCCTAGCTAGGCATAACAAGCAAGAATAGATCTAGGTATTGCCATGTTTGGTAGGCAATCCATAAGTGGCTCTCATAATAGATTCATAAGGTAATTTAATTCTCTTTGTAGTAAAGTGTTCCATGCCTTTCCTTAATGGAAATTGGGATCTAATATTTCCTTCCTTCATATCAATAATTGCACCAATCGTTCTAAGGAAAGGTCTACCAACAATAATAGGACATGAAGGATTGCAATCTATGTCAAGAACAATAAAATCTATGCGCACATAATTCCTATTTGCAACAATAAGAACATCATTAATTATTCCCATAGGTTTCTTAATAGTGGAATCCGCAAGGTGCAAGTTTAGAGAGCAATCATCAAAATCACGGAAACCTAACAAATCACACAAAGTCTTTGGAATCGTGGAAACACTAGCACCCAAATCACATAAAGCATAGCATTCATGATCTTTAATTTTAATTTTAATAGTTGGTTCCCACTCATCATAAAGTTTTCTAGGGATAGAAACTTCCAATTCAAGTTTTTCTTCATAAGATTGCAACAAGGCATCAACGATATGTTTAGTAAATGCTTTATTTTGACTATAAGCGTGAGGAGAATTTAGCACGGATTCCAACAAGTAAATACAATTAATCAAAGAGCAATTTTCATAGTTAAATTCCTTGAAATCCATAATAGTGGGTTTAGCAACATCTAGGGTTTTAATTTCTTCAATCCCACTTTTATCAAATTTAGCATCAAGATCAAAAGATTCAGAATTCTTGGAACGCCTTCTAGGTAAAGGTGGATCATATTCAGTCCCATCATTATCAATATTCATATTTCAAAACAAAGATTTAATAGGGGACACATCAATAACTTTTAGATCTTCATCATTATTTTCATAGGAACTAGAAGAACACGCTTTTATAAAGGCATCTTTCTTAGCACGCATCCTAGCGGTTCTTTCTTTGCACTCATCAATGGAAATTCTCATGGCTTTGAGAGACTCATTGATATCATGCTTAGGTGGAATAGATCTAAGTTTCAAAGAATCAACATCAAGAGCAATTCTATCAACGTTCCTAGCCAAATCATCAATCTTAAGCAATTTTTCTTCAATCATAGCATTAAAATTCTTTTGCGAAGTAATAAATTCTTTAATATTAGATTCAAAATCAGAGGGCATCTTATTATAATTTCCATAAGAATTGTTGTAGGAATTACCATAATTATTAGAGGGATTACTAGGATAAGGCCTAGGGTTGAAATTTCCTCTATGCGCGTTGTTACCAAAATTGTTCCTACCAACAAAATTCACATCCATAGATTCATTATTATTCTCAATCAAAGTAGACAAGGGCATATAATTAGGATCAGAAGAAACACTCTTATTAGCAAATAATTTCATAAGTTCATCCATCTTTCCACTCAAAACATTAATTTCTTCTATCGCATGCACCTTTTTATTAGTAGATCTTTCAGTATGCCATTGAGAATAATTAACCATAATATTATCTAGGAGTTTAGTAGCTTCTCCTAAAGTGATTTCCATAAAAGTGCCTCCCGCGGCCGAATCTAAAAGATTTCTAGAAGCAAAATTCAATCCGGCATAAATTTTTTGTATAATCATCCATAAATTTAAACCATGAGTAGGGCAATTACGTATCATTAATTTCATTCTCTCCCAAGCTTGTGCAACATGTTCATGATCAAGTTGCTTAAAGTTCATAATATCGTTTCTAAGAGAGATGATCTTAGCAGGAGGAAAGTACTTAGAAATAAAAGCATCTTTGCACTTGTTCCATGAATCAATACTATTTTTTGGCAAAGACGAAAACCAAGCTTTAGCACGATCTCTAAGTGAAAAAGGAAATAGCTTCAATTTAACAATATCATTATCCACATCTTTCTTCTTTTGCATGTCACACAAATCAACGAAGCTATTTAGATGGGTAGTGGCATCTTCATTAGGAAGGCCGGAAAACGGATCTTTCATAACAAGATTCAGCAAAGCAGCATTAATTTCACAAGATTCAGCATCAGTAAGAGGAGCAATCGGAGTGCTAATAAAATCATTGTTGTTGGTATTGGTGAAGTCACACAATTTAGTATTACCTTGAGCCATCGTGACAAGCAAGCAAACTAACACACAAGCAAACAAAAAGCAAGCAGGTAAAAAGAGGCAAATAGAGAGAGGATAGAGAGAGAGGGCAAATAAAACGGCAAGGGTGAAGTGGGGGGGAGAGGAAAACGAGAGACAAATGGAAAATAATGTAATGCGGCAGATAAGGGTATGTGATGGGTACTTGGTATGTTGACTTTTGCGTAGACCTCCCCGGCAACGGCGCCAGAAATCCTTCTTGCTACCTCTTTTAGCACTGCGTTGGTTTTCCCCGAAGAGGAAGGGATGATGCAGCAAAGTAGCGTAAGTATTTCCCTCAGTTTTTGAGAACCAAGGTATCAATCCAGTAGGAGGCTACGCGCGAGTCCCTCGTACCTGCACAAAACAAATAAATCCTTGCAACCAACGCAAATAGGGGTTGTCAATCCCTATAGGGCCACTTACGAGAGTGAGATCTGATAGATATGATAAGATAATGTTTTTGGTATTTTTATGATAAAGATGCAAAGTAAAATAAAGGCAAAGTAAATGGCAAAGTAAATAACTAAGTAGTAGGAGATTGATATGATAAAGATAGACCTGGGGGCCATATGTTTCACTAGTGACTTCTCTCGAGAGCATAAGTATTCTACGGTGGGTGAACAAATTACTGTTGAGCAATTGACAGAATTAAGCATAGTTATGAGAATATCTAGGTATGATCATGTATATAGGCATCACGTCCGAGACAAGTAGACCGACTCCTGCCTGCATCTACTACTATTACTCCACTCGTCGACCGCTATCCAGCATACATTTAGAGTATTAAGTTAAAAACAGAGTAACACCTTAAGCAAGATGACATGATGTAGAGAGATAGACCCATGCAATATGAAGAAAACCCCATCTTGTTATCCTCGATGGCAACAATACAATACGTGCCTTGCTGCCCTTACTGTCACTGGGAAAGGACACCAATCATACATAAAATAATTCAGAGAAGATTCAAATATTATTCATAGATAGACTTGATCATAAACCCACAATTCATCTGTCTCAACAAACACACCGCAAAAAGAAGATTACATTGAATAGATCTCCACAAGAGAGGGGGGAACATTGTATTGAGATCCAAAAAGAGAGAAGAAGCCATCTAGCTACTAACTATGGACCCGTAGGTCTGAGGTAAACTACTCACACTTCATCGGAGAGGCTATGGTGTTGATGTAGAAGCCCTTCGTGATTGACCCCCCTCCGGCGGAGCTCCGGAACAAGCCCCGAGATGGGATCTCGTGTGTACAGAAAGTTACGGCGGTGGAATTAGGGTTTTGGTTCCGTATCTGATCGTTTTGGGGTACGTGGGTATATATAGGAGGAAGAAGTATGTCGGTGGAGCAATAGGGGGCCCACGAGGGTGGAGGGCGCGCCTGGGGGGGGGGGGTGTAGGCGCGCCCCTACCTAGTGGCCTCCTGTTACGTGTCTTGACGTAGGGCTTGACGTAGGGTCCAAGTCTCCCAAGTTGTATTCGATGAGAAAATCACGTTCCCGAAGGTTTCATTCCGTTTGGACTCCGTTTGATATTCCTTTTCTTTGAAACCCTAAAACAGGCAAAAACAACAATTCTGGGCTGGGCCTCCGGTTAATAGGTTAGTCCCAAAAATAATATAAAAGTGGATAATAAAGCCCAATAATGTCCAAAACAGTAGATAATATAGCATGGAGCAATCAAAAATTATAGATACGTTGGAGACGTATCAATGGTTAAGTTTCCTAGCCAAAGACATCAGTTGTTATTTGATCAACGGGATCACATCATTAGGAGAATGATGTGATTGACTTGAACCATTTCGTTAGCGTAGCACTTGATCGTTTAAGTTTACTGCTATTGCTTTCTTCATGACTGATACATGTTCCTATGACTATGAGATTATGCAACTCCCGAATACCGGAGGAACACTTTGTGTGATACCAAACGTCACAACGTAATTGTGTGATTATAAAGGTGCTCTACAGGTGTCTCCAATGGTGTTCGTGGAGTTGGCATAGATCAAGAATAGTATTTGTCACTCCGATTGTCGGAGAGGTATCTTTGGGCCCTCTTGGTAATGCACATCACTACAAAGCCTTGCAAACAATGTGGCTAATGAGTTAGTTGCAGGATGTTGCATCACGGAACGAGTAAAGAGACTTGCCGGTAATGAGATTGAACTAGGTATTGAGATACCGACCATCGAATCTCGGGCAAGTAACATATCGATGACAACGGGAACAACATATGTTGTTATGCGATTTGAGTGATAAAGATCTTTGTAGAATATGCAGGAGCCAATATGAGCATCCATGTTCTGCTATTGGTTATTGACCAGAGACCTGTCTCGGTCATGTCTACATAGTTCTGGGACCCGTAGGGTCCGCACGCTTAAAGTTTTGTGACAATCGGTATTATGAGTTTTTGTGTTTTGATGTATCGAAGGTAGTTTGGAGTCCCGGATATGATCACGGACATAATGAGGAGTCTTGAAATGGTCGAGACGTAAAGATCAATATATTGGATGACTATGTTTGGATACCGAAAATGTTTCGGGAGGTTTCAGACATTTACCGGAGCACCTGGGGTTATAGGAACCCCCCGGGGAGTATATTGGGCCTAATGCGCCTTAGTGGGAGAAGAGGAGGGGCTGCCAAGGGCAGCCGCGCGCCCCTCCCCCTCTAGTCCGAATTGGACAAGGAGGGGGGCGCCCCCTTTCCTTCTCTCTTCTCTCCCTTCCTTCTCCTCTCCTACTCCAACTAGGAAAAGAGGGAGTCCTACTCCCGGTGGGAGTAGGACTCCCCCCTTGGCGCGCCCTCCTCCTTGGCCGGCCGCCTCCCCTAGCTCCTTTATATACAATGGCAGGGGGCACCCCATGGACACAACAATTGATCTGTTGATCTCTTAGCCATGTGCGGTGCCTCCCCTCCACTGTAATCCACCTCGGTTATATCATAGCGGTGCTTAGGCGAAACCCTGCGTCGGTAGCTTCATCAACGTCATCACCACGCCGTCGTGCTGACGAAACTCTTCCTCGAGCTCTACTGGATCGTGAGTTTGCGGGACGTCACCGAGGTGAACGTGGAGGTGCCATACGTTCGGTACTGAGGATCGGTCGATCGTGAAGACGTACGACTACATCAACCGTGTTGTCATAATGCTTCCTCTTAACGGTCTACGAGGGTACGTGGATGACACTCTCCCCTCTCGTTGCTATGCATCACCATGATCTTGCGTGTGCGTAGGATTTTTTTTTGAAATTACTATGTTCTCCAACAGTGGCATCCGAGCCAGGCTATTGCATAGATGTTATATGCACGAGTAGAACACAAGTGAGTTGTGGGCGATACAAGTCATACTGCTTACCAGCATGTCATAATTTGGTTCGGCGGTATTGTTGGATGAAGCGGCCCGGACCAACATTACGCGTACACTTACGCGAGACTGGTTCTACCGACGTGCTTTGCACACAGGTGGCTGGCGGGTGTCAGTTTCTGCAACTTTAGTTGAACCGAGTGTGGCTATGCCCGATCCTTCAGAAGGTTAAAACATCACTAACTTGACGAACTATCGTTGTGGTTTTGATGCATAGGTAGGAACGGTTCTTGCTCAGCCCGTAGCAGCCACGTAAAACTTGCAACAACAAAGTAGAGGACGTCTAACTTGTTTTTGCAGGGCATGTTGTGATGTGATATGGTCAAGACATGATGCTATATTTATTGTATGAGATGATCATGTTTTGTAACAGAGTTATCGGCAACTGGCAGGAGCCATATGGTTGTCGCTTTATTGTATGAAATGCATTCGCCCTGTAATTGCTTTACTTCATCACTAAGCGGTAGCGATAGTCGTAGAAGCAATAGTTGGCGAGATGACAATGATGCTACGATGGAGATCAAGGTGTCGCGCCGGTGACGATGGTGATCATGACGGTGCTTTGGAGATGGAGATCAAAGGCACAAGATGATGATGGCCATATCATATCACTTATATTGATTGCATGTGATGTTTATCCTTTATGCATCTTGTTCTACTTTGTTTGACGGTAGCATTATAAGATGATCTCTCACTAAATTTCAAGGTAAAAGTGTTCTCCCTGAGTATGCACCGTCGACAAAGTTCGTCGTGCCGAGACACCACGTGATGGTCGGGTGTGATAAGCTCAACGTTCATCTACACCGGGTGTAAGACAGTTTTACACACACAGAATACTCGGGTTAAACTTGACGAGCCTAGCATATGCAGATATGGCCTCGGAACACTGAGACCGAAAGGTCGAGCGTGAATCATATAGTAGATATGATCAACATAGCGATGTTCACCATTGAAAACTACTCCATTTCACGTGATGATAGGTTATGGTTTAGTTGATGTGGATCACGTGATCACTTAGATGATTAGAGGGATGTCTATCTAAGTGGGATTTCTTAAGTAATATGATTAATTGAACTTAAATTTATCATGAACTTAGTACCTGATAGTATTTTGCTTGTCTATGTTATTGTAGATAGATGGCACGTGCTGTTGTTCCGTTGAATTTTAATGCGTTCCTTGAGAAAGCAAAGTTGAAAGATGATGGTAGCAATTACACGGGCTGGGTCCATAACTTGAGGATTATCCTCATTGCTGCACAGAAGAATTACGTCTTGGAAGCACCGCTGAGTGCCAAACCCGCTGCAGGAGCAACGCCAGTTGTTATGAACGCCTGGCAGAGCAAAGCTGATGACTACTCAATAGTTCAGTGTGCTATGCTTTACGGCTTAGAACCGGGACTTCAACGACGTTTTGAACGTCATGGAGCATATGAGATGTTCCAGGAGTTGAAGTTAATATTTCAAGAAAATGCCCGGATTGAGTGATATGAAGTCTCCAATAAGTTCTACAACTGTAAGATGGAGGAGAATAGTTCTGTCAGTGAACATATACTCAAAATGTCTTGGTACCATAATCACTTGACTCAGCTGGGAGTTAATCTTCCGGTTTATATTGTCATTGACAGAGTTCTTCAATCACTACCACCAAGCTACAAGAGCTTCGTGATGAACTATAATATGCAAGGGATGGATAAGACGATTCCCGAGCTCTTCGCAATGATAAAGGCTGCGGAGGTAGGAATCAAGAAAGATCATCAAGTGTTGATGGTCAACAAGACCACCAGCTTCAAGAAGAGGGGTAAAGGGAAGAAGAAAGGGAACTTCAAGAAGAATGCCAAACAAGTTGCTGCTCAAGAGAAGAAACCCAAGTCTGGACCTAAGCCTGAAACTGGGTGCTTCTACTGCAAAGGGACTGGACACTGGAAGCGGAACTGCCCCAAGTATTTGGCGGATAAGAATGATGGCAAGGTGAACAAAGGTATATGTGATATACATTAATATGTACCTTACTAGAGCTCGCAGTAGCACCTGGGTATTTGAGACTGGTTCTGTTGCTAATATTTGCAACTCGAAACATGGACTACGGATTAAGCGAAGACTGGCTAAGGACGAGGTGACGATGCGTGTGGGAAATGGTTCCAAAGTCGATGTGATCGCCATCGGCACTCTACCTCTACATTTACCTTCGGGATTAGTTTTAGACCTGAATAATTGTTATTTGGTGCCAGCGTTAAGCATGAACATTATATCTAGATCTTGTTTGATGCGAGACAGTTATTCATTTATATCGGAGAATAATGGTTGTTCTATTTTTATGAGTAATATCTTTTATGGTCATGCACCCTTGAAGAGTGGTCTATTTGTGCTAAATCTCTATAGTAGTGATACACATATTCATAATGTTCAAGCCAAAAGATGCAGAGTTGATAATGATAGTGCAACTTATTTGTCGCACTACCATTTGGGTCATATTGGTGTAAAGCGCATGAAGAAACTCCATACTGATGGACTTATGGAATCACTTGATTATGAATCACTTGGTACTTGCGAGCCATGCCTCATGGGCAAGATGACTAAAACGCCGTTCTCCGGAACAATGGAGCGAGCAAACAATTTGTTGCAAATCATACATACTGATGTATGTGGTCCGATGAATGTTGAGGCTCGCGGCGGGTATCATTATTTTCTCACCTTCACAGATGATTTGAGCAGATATGGGTATATCTACTTAATGAAACATAAGTCTAAAACATTTGAAAAGTTCAAAGAATTTCAGAGTGAAGTGGAAAATCATCGTAACAAGAAAATAAAGTTTCTACAATCTGATCGTGGAGGAGAATATTTGAGCTACGAGTTTGGTTTACATTTGAAACAATGTGGAATAGTTTCACAACTCACGCCACCCGGAACACCACAGCGTAATGGTGTGTCTGAACGTCGTAATCGTACTTTACTAGATATGGTGCGATCTATGATGTCTCTTACTAATTTACCGCTATCTTTTTGGGGTTATGCTTAAGAGACAGCTGCATTCACGTTAAATAGGGCACCATCAAAATCCGTTGAGATGATGCCTTATGAACTGTGGTTTGGCAAGAAACCAAAGTTGTCGTTTCTTAAAGTTTGGGGCTGCGATGCTTATGGCAAAAAGCTTCAACCTGATAAGCTCGAACCCAAATCGGAGAAATGTGTCTTCATAGGATACCCAAAGGAAACTGTTGGGTACACCTTCTATCACAGATCCAAAGGCAAGACATTTGTTTCTAAGAATGGATCCTTTCTAGAGAAGGAGTTTCTCTCGAAAGAAGAGAGTGGGAGGAAAGTAGAACTTGATGAGGTAATTGTATCTGCTCCCTTATTGGAAAGTAGTTCATCACAGAAACCGGTTCATGTGACACTTACACCAATTAGTGAGGAAGCTAATGATGATGATCATGAAACTTCAGATCAAGTTACTACCAAACCTCATAGGTCAACCAGAGCAAGATCCGCACCAGAGTGGTACGGTAATCCTGTTCTGGAGGTCATGTTACTTGACCATGACGAACCTACGAACTATGAGGAAGAGATGATGAGCCCAGATTCCGCAAAATGGCTTGAGGCCATGAAATCTGAGATGGCATCCATGTATGAGAACAAAGTGTTGACTTTGGTTGACTTCCCGATGATCGGCAAGCCATCGAGAATAAATGGATCTTCAAGAAGAAGACCGACGCTGACAGTAACGTTACTGTCTACAAAGCTCGACTTGTTGCAAAAGGTTTTCGACAAGTTCAAGGAGTTGACTACGATGAGACCTTCTCACCCGTAGCGATGCTTAAGTCCGTCCAAATCACGTTAGCAATTGCCGCATTTTATGATTATGAAATTTGGCAAATGGATGTAAAGACTGCATTCCTGAATGGTTTTCTAGAAGAAGAGTTGTATATGATGCAACCTGAAGGTTTTATCAATCCAAAGGGTACTAACGAAGTGTGCAAGCTCCAGCGATCCATTTATGGACTGATGCAAGCCTCTTGGATTTGGAAAACGTTTTGATAGTGTGATCAAAGCATATGGTTTTATACAGACTTTTGGAGAAGCCTGTTGTCGGTGTCAAAACCGGCGGATCTTGGGTAGGGGGTCCCGAACTGTGCGTCTAGGCCGGATGGTAACAGGAGGCAAGGGACACGAAGTTTTACCCAGGTTCGGGCCCTCTCGATGGAGGTAAAGCCCTACATCCTGCTTGATTAATATTGATGATATGGGTAGTACAAGAGTAGATCTACCACGAGATCGGAGAGGCAAAACCCTAGAAGCTAGCCTATGGTATGATTGTTGTTCTGTATGTTGTCCTACGGACTAAAACCCTCCGGTTTATATAGCCACCGGAGAGGGTTAGGGTTACACAAAGTCGGTTACAATGGTAGGAGATCTACATATCCGTATCGCCAAGCTTGCCTTCCACGCCAAGGAAAGTCCCTTCCGGACATGGGACGAAGTCCTCAATCTTGTATCTTCATAGTCCAGGAGTCTGGCTGAAGGTATAGTCCGGCCATCCGGACACCCCCAAATCCAGGACTCCCTCAGTAGCCCCTGAACTAGGCTTCAATGACGACGAGTCCGGCGCGCAGATTGTCTTTGGCATTGCAAGGCGGGTTCCTCCTCCAAGTACTTCATAGAAGACTTTGAACACAAAGATAGTGTCCGGCTCTAAAAAATAAGTTTCCACATATTGCCATAGAGAGAATAATATTTACACAAATCTAATCTGCTGACGTATTCCGTAGTGTGACACACCACGGCCAAGCCTTTATCCGAGTCGTTTCATTATCCCACCTCAGCGCGTCATGCGAGGCGGTTTCCTTGGCACGTCTTGTTAAAGCAGAGATCGTCTCCCCTTATTCCGGGATTCTCATCAATACGGGCGTGGGTAACCCAACTGCTTCTAGGACTCCTAGATTATAGGCAAGTCGAAACGGACACGGAGAGGATGCTTGATATTCACCCTCTTTATAAAGGGACAAGGCTTCTATTTTTCCCTCCCGTGCTCAATCTAATCCTTCCCCCGCCTCAAGCTCAAACGCCCAAAGTTGAGTCAGGTGCTCCGAACCTTCAGTCATGTCCGGATCTAGCCTTCAAGGCTGATGGGTGCCTTCCTCCGTCACGGAAGAAGATATCCAAAAGTTGAGGGAGGCCAGATATCTGACGCCGAGATTTTGCATCGGCTGCCTCCCCGGGGGCAGGCCGTCCCCTCCCCCGAACCCAACGAGAGCGTCATGTTCGTCTCCCACTTCCTCCGAGGTCTAGGCCTTGCTCTGGATCCTTTCATCAAGGGCTTGATGTTTTATTACGGGCTAGATTTCCATGATCTAGCTCCGGACTCCTTTCTTCATATCACGACATTTATTGTCATGTGCGAGGCCTTCCTCAGGGTTACCCCTCACTTTGGCCTATGGCTCAAGACCTTTGAAGTAAAGCCGAACATGATCGAGAGGCAACATGCGGCGTGTGGAGGTGCCTCAATACGCAAGATGACGAGAGCTTCATGGCCCAAAGTTCTATTCCAGAGGTGTCTGAATTGTGGCAACAGGAGTGGGTCTACGTCATGGCTCCTAGAAGTGCCAAGTGGGCGGCCGCCCCCATTTTCCGCTCGGGCCCTCCACCACAACTGATGTCATGGATTAACAGAGGACTGAGCTGGGGTCCAGCCAAGGACGTGCCTATACTGCAAAGCCGCATTCCAGATCTCTTTAATGGAGATTTTAGTTTGGTTGCGGTAATACAAGTTATGCTGGTCCGTCAAGTCCAGCCTTGCAAACGCCGGCCCCTTCGCTTGTGGGAGTTCAATCCTGAGGGACCGCGTGTCATTCAAAATTTCCTCGGCCTGACGCACGAGGAGATGTACAAGTCATTCTTCGGACCTCAGGTGGAGTGTCCGGAAATCACCGAGGATGTGGGCCTGAGTAGTAACCGCGCCGCCGAACAGGTAAGGCATCTTCCGGCCAAACATACTATCTCTCCTTTGTTACGAAGTTATTTAGGAGAGTTTGCTTTTTGACCAGGACTGGCTAACAAAGGCGAAGTTGATTCGGTGTTCGGCCCCCCTCCCTGAGGGTTTGGGAAATTCGGTATTGGAAAAGATGCTCCAGACCGCACCTTGCCCGGAGCCCTTGAAAGAAGATACTGTGGAGGATAATACAGGCGGATGCGGGCCCTCAACGCTGCCCATTCTAACCGAGGGAGCGAGCATCTCCATGAAGGAAGACGACCAGAAGAGGAAAAGGACTGCGCCCGGGGATTCAGAAGCCGAAGCTTCATAACGGGAGAAGAAGTCTCCCACAGAGGGTCCTACCTTGGGGGGTGCTGTTGCCGCACAAAGTCCGCGGGGGGATCAATTCTCCCGCGAGTCGTAAGTGACCCGAAATACTTTAATAGTACAGATATGCCGTCTTTTTCTTCTGAGAAAATAACCACCGCATATATTTTTGCAGTTCGGGCCTTAGCCCCTCTCAAATGAGCTCGTCTTCAGGGGATCTTCTTCCAGAGATGATGGAGAGCGAAACGCCTCCTCCAGACTCCTCCGCTCCGGAAGCGGGCGACCCTGAAGTGTCGTCGCGGAGGGCCTCTCCGAGTCTGGTGAGGCCAGAAGATAATCCCATTGACCCCCGAAGCTCCCAGTGTCCGGCTCCCAAAGAGAGCAGACAAACGAGTCCGGCACCGTCTAGTGTGCGATCGGATGTTCTGAGGGAGTTGGTGGGGCGAGCGGCCATCTCAGATGAACACCGTGTGCTGATGAATACGGTGATGGAGAGAATCTCGTCCGCCAAAAGCGGATTGCATGAAGCTTTTATGAGTCTACTGACAGGCTTTGAGGTACGTAAAAGAATGTATGATAGTCTTGCACATGCTAGGTGTGCCCTGTGTAGATAGGAGCCCCTGAGACTCTAGTTGTCGTCGGAAACGACGACGAACAGAGGATCATATTCCTAGGTAATAACCATACTGCCTCTATGTGCATAGGTGATGGAAGCTCCGGTGGCTAGCCAGGCAAGCGAGTTTGCCCATTTAGAACGGGAGTTGGATGCGGCAGACGCTGACATCGAGCTTGTTAACAAAAGGCTTGACGAGGCACAGGGTAAGTGTCATTATCTGGTAAACGCCACATAGGAAGAGCAGCATGATGCCAATATCTTTAATATGTTGTGACTACAGATGGAGCTGCCACTATTGAGGCCTTGCGGGCTGAACTTGCCCGAGCCAAGGAACAAGCGAGGTTGGGTAATGCGGCTGCTTTGAAGGCGGCCGAAGAGTTGCAAGCCGAGAAGGCCGCGCATGGCGAGAGCTGAGACAAGATGGCCGTAGAATTAAAAGCCGCCACCAACCGTTGCCGGGTTCTTGAAAAGGAAAACCAAGCGAAGGCATCGGACCTTGAGAAGGCTGTTGCGACGAGAAAAGACCTCCGCTCTGCTATGAGGGCAAAGAAGGAGGATCTGCGGGAAGCCGGGAATATTGTGGCTGGGAAATCCTTTATGTTGCGGAGGAAGTTCGGAGATCCACGGTATGCCCCTCTGGATCGGCTATGGAGTTCGGAGGATGTGTATATGGATTTGGCGGCGAGCGCTGCCGATGCGGCCAAGTACTTCCAGGGTCAGACGGACCGTGAAGTAGACCAGCTGTTTTGGAGACAATTCCATTCTCCCGAGCATCCCCTCTCCTTAACTGACCAATTAGCCGAATGGGCCGAACTAAATAGGTTGTCCGGACTCTCCATGAGGTCTGTTGTGGATCAACTATGGCCGGAAAGGTCAAAACCGAACAGCTATTTCAGCTTGGTGCAGCAGTTCCTTGACGTGGTGCCGCGCATTAATGCGATGAAGAGGTCGGCGTGCATAGAGGGCGCCCGGATGGCCTTTGCCCGTGTTAAAGCATACTGGGCGGAGATGGATGCTACCACTGTTGCAGCGCGGGATTCGGCCATAGGTCGAAGGGCTGCTGAGCACTACTTTGAAGAAATTCTTGAGGGTGCTTGTCGGTGTCAAAACCGGCGGATCTCGGGTAGGGGGTCCTGAACTGTGCGTCTAGGCCAGATGGTAACAAGAGGCAAGGGACACGAAGTTTTACCCAGGTTCGGGCCCTCTCGATGGAGGTAAAACCCTATGTCCTGCTTGATTAATATTGATGATATGGGTAGTACAAGAGTAGATCTACCACGAGATCAGAGAGGCTAAACCCTAGAAGCTAGCCTATGGTATGATTGTTGTTCTGTATGTTGTCCTACGGACTAAAACCCTTCGGTTTATATAGACACCGGAGAGGGTTAGGGTTACACAAAGTCGGTTACAATGGTAGGAGATCTGCATATCCGTATCGCCAAGCTTGCCTTCCACGCCAAGGAAAGTCCCTTCCGGACACGGGACGAAGTCTTCAATCTTGTATCTTCATAGTCCAGGAGTCCGGCTGAAGGTATAGTCCGGCTATCCGAACACCCCCTAATCCAGGACTCCATTAGTAGCCCCTGAACCAGGCTTTAATGACGACGAGTCCGGCGCGCAGATTGTCTTCGGCATTGCAAGGCGGGTTCCTCCTCCAAGTACTTCATAGAAGATTTTGAACACAAAGATAGTGTCCGGCTCTGCAAAATAAGTTTCCACATATTGCCATAGAGAGAATAATATTTACACCAATCTAATCTGCTGACGTATTCCGTAGCGTGACACACCATGGCCAAGCCTTTATCCGAGTCATTTCATTATCCCACCTCAGTGCGTCATGCGAGGCGGTTTCCTTGGCACGTCTTGTCAAAGCAGAGATCGTGTCCCCTTATTCCGGGATTCTCATCAATACGGGTGTGGGTAACCCAACCACGCCATTGATTACGGCGCTTGGATATAAGCGAGTTTTACCAGGCTGGTGGGGACACGTAGTTGCGTCCATCCATATAAGGGGATAAGGATCCACCTTTTCACCTATGCCTTCTTCCTCCTTTCCCTATCCATTCTCGCGCACTCGAGCTCCAGCGCCCAAGTCTGCACTCCCACCTCAACCTTCTCCAGCCATGTCCGGAGCGGGAGGAAAGTGGATGGTCTCCTCCGTCACGGAGGGACACATCAAAAAGCTGAGGAAGGCCGGATACTTGTCTAACGACATCGCGTACCGGCTTCCCGAAAAGGGGCAGGTCATCCCCACCCCTAGGCCCCATGAGAGGGTGGTGTTCCTCCCCCATTTCCTCCGTGGACTGGGCTTCCCTCTCCACCCATTTTTCCGGGGGCTCATGTTCTACTACGGCCTGGATTTCCACGATCTGGCCCCGAACTTTGTCCTCAACATCTCGGCGTTTATCGTCGTTTGCGAGGCTTTCCTCCGCATCCGCCCCCATTTCGGCCTATGGCTCAAGACTTTCAATGTCAAGCCGAAGGTGGTGCGCGGCAACCAGGCGGAGTGCGGAGGCGCCATGGTGGGAAAGATGGTTAACGTCTTATGGCTTGAGGGCTCCTTTGTGGAGACCCTGAAGGGGTGGCAATCGGGGTGGTTTTACATCACCGAGCCGCGCGACCCCGAATGGGCCGCATCCCCCGAGTTTCGATCTGGACCCCCTACGCGGCTCACCTCCTGGAAGGAGACCGGCCTGTCGTGGGGTAAAAAAGGAGAGCTGACCGGACTCCAAACATGCATCCAAACCCTGGTGGACAAGAAGCTCAAGCTTGTCAACGTAGTCCAGGTTATGCTCATCCGCCTGATCCTCCCGTGTCAACAACGGGCTTTCAACCTGTGGGAGTTCGACCCGGCGTGGCACCAAACTCTAAGCAGGCTCTTCGACATGACATACGAAGATGCCTGGAAGGTGCTTTTCAAGGGCCCTAAGGCCCCCGCATCCGCTACCGAGGATCGCGGATTCAGTACGCAGCATCACGCTCATGCGGTAATCTGTTTTTTCCTTTTACAGGGTATCAGTTTTTCATAGTTTGACTCCACGCGGGATCTAAGCTCCCTTACCTTTGACAGGATTGGCAGGTGATGTCCGGACAGATCAACTGTCCGGCCCCTTTGCCCGAAGGCCCAGCAGACGCTTGCTTGGCGAAGCTGCTGGCTCCGGCACCCTATGTGGTGTCGGAGAAGAAGGCCACGAAGAAGGCCACAGGGACTCGAAAGAGTGCCCGACGCCAGGAGGTGTCGGATCCATCATCTGACGGTTCCGAGGCCCATTCCTCCCATGAAGACGAGGAGGAAGAAGAAGAGACCTCTCCCCCTCCAGCGGGAGGAGAGAAGAAAAGGAAGGCCGCCCTCTCTGGGGAGGCCGGAGGGTCCAAGAAGGGGAAAACCCTTCCTCCGGACTACTCCACCGACGCCGACGTCGGCAGAGAGGAGTGGCCGCCCAGGGCCAAGCCCCTGGCAAAATCATAAGTATCCAGATACCAGAGTAATTCACAGTATTCGTTTATTGCACAACTTTCCCTTATGTCGAATATGTTTATGCAGCCCACCCAAAGACCCGCTCGACGCGTCGTCGAGCGGCTCACTGGACTCGTCGGATGTGAACTCGCTTCCGACGGCTTCCTCCCCCCGCCCTACAGATGACACCGAAGTGTTGTCCCAACAGGTTCCAAGCCGGGAGGAGGTGGTCCTGGAGGCGCCGCAAGGCGACCTCCCGGACTCCAGGAGTAAAGGGGATGAAACCTCCTAGGGCTCCAAGTCTGGCTCTAGGCCGGACACCGCTCTGGAACCTTCAAAGGTTCTAGAGTCCGGCGGGGGACCTCCTTCCAAGAGGAGCAAGCCCACCGTGCCAGTGACCCCCATCCAACCGGAGGCGCCGGACAATATGTTGGAGGCGCTCCAAGGCACCTCCATCGACGAGGAGCACCGCACCATTATGAGTGCGG
Source organism: Triticum dicoccoides (assembly GCF_002162155.2). Classification (NCBI taxonomy): domain Eukaryota; kingdom Viridiplantae; phylum Streptophyta; class Magnoliopsida; order Poales; family Poaceae; genus Triticum; species Triticum dicoccoides. Next base: position 683,210,224 of record NC_041388.1, read on the forward strand.
TGGTCCAGAAGGTTCAGTCCGCCAAGAGCGGACTGACTGAAGCTTGTACTAGCCTTTTAACAGGCTTTGAGGTAAGTAAAGAATGTGTAAATAATATTACCGCATAGACAGTAGCCCCTGATGCTCTGTTTGGCGTTCGGGAAGAAAAGCCGAATAGAGGATCAAATAAAATTCGCAGGAGTCTAACAAAAAGGAGTCAATATGCGTATGTAGGCTTCTCTGCTTGCGTCCGCCGCACTGACTGCGGAAGTGGACACGCTAAAGCAGAACCTCGAGTGGTCCGAGCAAGAGCTCGGTCGTGCCAAGAAGCAGCTCGAGGACAATGAAGGTAAGAAATACCTTGTTTAAATATATATAAAGAGGTGCAATTGCAAAAAATGACAGGATTATCGTGGCTGTTGTAGGGGCCGTGTCTGAGGTGGCGACCCTTAAGCAAGCGCTGGTCGAGGCCGAGAGAGGGCGGCCATGGAGCACATCGAGCGGGAGAAGTATGAGGCTGAGGTTGGCAAGGTATGGCAAGAGCTCCAGGCTCTCATGGAAAAACATGAGAGTTTGGAGCTTGACTCAAAGACGCGAGCGTCCGAGCTCGCGGTGGCTATTGACAACGCCAAGTCTGCCAAGGCCGAATCCCAGAAGACCCTCCAGGAGTTGGATGAGGTGAAGAAGATAGCGGTGGGTAAGGCATTCTTTATGCAAAGCAAGCACATAAACGTGAGTTACTTGTTACTTACCCGAATCCGGAGCTCTCCAGGAGCGTTCGCAGATCTTCCCCGGAGTGTGTCCGATGCCACCGCATTCTATCGAGCTGAGGAGGGCAGCTCGACAGAGAAGGTGTTCTGGTCTCAGTATGCTGAGGCCGGACACCCCGTGCCCCTGAGCGACTAGCTGAAGCAACTAGTCGAGCTCCACAAGGCGGCCAAACAGGCCATGAAGGGCCTCATACTTTGGCTGTGGCCTAGAGGGGCTCTGCTTGGGAGCTATTTCGGGCTGGTGCGGCGGCTGGTGGAGGCCTGCCCAAGGCTCGAAGTCATCAAGCGCTCCGTCTGCATTGAAGGTGCCCGTAGGGCCCTTGCCCGTGCTAAGGTGCACTAGGGCAAGCTGGATGTTGAGAAGCTTGTGAAGGACGGGCCACCGCCGGGGAAAGAGCATCGCAAGCCCGAGAATTATTATAAGGATGTTCTGAAGGGTGCCTGCCTTGTGGCGGATGAATGTTCTAGGGATGTAATTTTTGAGTGAAACTTGCTCGTTTTGTCCTGTGCGCCGAAAACTTGTTCATATGCGCTAAGCAATGCTGTTGAATTTAAAATATTACCTTCTATGCGGCTGTTTATCAATTCTGAGAGATGGTGAGTCGTCGGCTTCTGCCCCCGTGCCGCTAGTGCTGGGGTGTTCGGGGATAAATCTGAGCGCTCTTTTTTGCATGTTTGGGTCCTTCGAGGGAGGCGCTCAGCCCAACGAACAATGCAATCCGACTATAATGCGTAAACACTCTCACTTAGCCATAGAATTCTATAATTTTAAATTTCGGCGAAGCCCCTGGTATTCGGAAGACCGAGTTCGGGGCGCTATCCACGCCTTGGCTGGACAGAGCCGACTCCTCGCTCTAAGTGGCATAAGTCTTTAGGGACTCAAAAAACCTCTCGAATAGCGACCAGCTCTCGCTTCATCATGACAGTCAGTTTTAGCTTTCTCCACTGAGGTTCTCGACCCAGCTCAACTGGGGCACAATCGCAGTGGTTCTCCTAGTGCTACCTTAGCCGATATAGCGGAACGTAAGGCACCAAAACATAGGAGCTGGGCAAACCCAACTATTGACCCAAGACATGATTCGGAGCCGATGCATATAATGCTATAAGTTCGGGGTGTCGCACTTGTTAAAGTGATCAGGCTTCTCACACCATATTGAGGGGTATTAAAGCCCCTGGCATATTTTGGCCGTACCAACGTGTACGGGTGCAACATGTCGTTAAGGAACATATATATATATATATATATATATATATATATATATATATATATATATATATATATATATAAAGAGTAATGCAAAAATAGACAAAAGCTATGCACTGTTTATTGAAGAGGGCTGCGATCAACACAGAATGATACAAATAATGCGATAAGCAAAAGGCCGGACTATGTAACATGTCCGTTCCAGGGGCAAGCTATGGAATAGTATGCGAAACAGGTATACCGCTCGTGATAGAGACCACCTGGGAGTTCCGTAATGTGGCGCGGCTTGTCTGCTTCCCTGGTTCTTGCATCGTTTGTGCGGCAATTGAACTGCCGAACAGGCCTTCCGAAGTGTGGAGTCCTAAAAGTAAGAGAAAATTAAAAGACCGGCAGCCCCTGGTGCGGTTTACGCTGTGTTTCGGGCGTGCCGTGATGGTGCCCCTCCCCCTGTACCCATGGTATCTCTAGAGCGTAGTTATGTACGCGAAGTACTGGCGTCGCCTTTTTGAGAGGGTTGGGGTTGGGGCCGCATTGCTACACCTGCTCGGATCGTGCCAGGCGGTCTTGTTGTAGGTTAATCCGGGCGAGCTTGACGGTGTCCGGTCGTTTAGTGCCCGGACTGGAAAACTGCCTGGAGAGGCTGCTTTGTACTTCCGCTGCAAGGGCCGCCGTGTGCTCCTCCATTTGGAGGGAGCGTTCGGTGTTTCCATTGACCATAATTACTCCTCGAGGGTCTGGCATCTTGAGCTTAAGGTATGCATAGTGCGGTACTGCATTGAACTTGGCGAATGTGGTTCGCCCGAGCAGTGCGTGATAACCACTGCGGAACGGGACAATGTCGAAGATTAACTCCTCACTTCGGAAGTTATCCGGAGATCCGAAGACCACTTCAAGTGTGACTGAACCTGTACAGTTGGCCTCTACACCTGGTATTATGCCTTTAAAGGTCGTTTTGGTGGGCTTAATCCTCGAGGGATCTATGCCCATTTTCCGCACTGTATCCTGGTAAAGCAGGTTCAGGCTGCTGCCGCTGTCCATAAGGACTCTAGTGAGATGAAATCCGTCAATAATTGGGTCTAGAACCAATGCGGCAAATCCGCCATGACGGATGCTAGTGGTATGGTCCCTTTGATCAAAGGTGATCGGGCAGGAGGACCATGGGTTGAACTTTGGGGCGACTAGCTCTACCGCGTATACGTCCCTTAACGCACGCTTCCGCTCCCTTTTGGGGACGTGGGTTGCGTATATCATGTTCACCGTCCGCACTTGTGGGGGAAAACCCTTCTGTCCACTGTTGTTCGGCGGCCGGGGCTCCTCGTCATCATCGCTACGCAGCCCCTTGTCTTCATTTTCGGCGTTTAACTTGCCTGCCTGCTTGAACACCCAACAATCCCTGTTGGCGTGATTGGCCGGCTTTTCAGGGGTGCCATGTATCTGGCACAAGTGGTCGAGTATTCGGTCCAAACTGGACGGCCCCCTAGGATTCCTTTTGAATGGCTTTTTCTGCTGACCGGATGTAGAGCCTCTGAATCCGGCATTAACTGCCGTATCCTCAGCATTGTCGCCGTTAATGTGGCGCTTCTGCTTGTTGCGACGCGACGTGCCACTACTGTCCCTGGTATCCGAATTACCAGGGTTCTTGGTCATATTGTTGCTACGAGCAAGCCAGCTGTGTTCTCCCACGCAAAAGCAGGTCATGAGTGTCGTGAGTGCTGCCATAGACTTCGGCTTTTCCTATCCAAGGTGCCGGGCAAGCCACTCGTCACGGATATTGTGCTTGAAGGCTACTAGGGCCTCAGCGTCCGGACAGTCGACTATTCAATTTTTATTTGTTAGGAACCGTGTCCAGAATTGCCTGGCCGATTCCTCTGGCTGCTGAATTACGTGACTTAGGTCATCAGCGTCTGGGGGTCGCACATAAGTGCCTTGGAAATTGTCGAGGAATGCGGCTTCCAGGTCCTCCCAACAACTGATTGATCCTGTTGGAAAGCTGTTAATCTAATACCGAGCTGGTACTTTAAGCTTGAGTGGGAGGTATTTGATGGCGTGGAAATCATCGCCGTGGGCCATGTGGATATGAAGGAGATAATCCTCGATCCATACCGCAGGATCTGTTGTGCCATCATATGATTCGATATTTACGGGTTTGAAACCCTCGGGGATTTGATGATCCATTATTTCGTCTATGAAGCATAGTGGGTGTGCGGCGCCTCTGTACTGGGCTATATCATGACATAGCTCCAATGAGCTTTGTCTACTGTGTTCGGCCCTGTTGAATTTGTGGCCTGCGTGACGGTTACCGTCTCGAGCCGTGGGGTGCCCACGCGATCCGTAGATCAATCTTGTTTGCCTTGCCTTGTCCTCCAACATATCACGTAAGTCCGGTGCATGTTCCCGTGCCTTGGTACGGGGTGCGGCTTGAGTGGAGGGCCGAGAGGCCTCTCTATCGCGGCCACGAGGTGGCCGGTCGGCCGCATCGAGTGCTTCCTCCTCTAATCGGGGTAGCAACCTGTGCTTTGGGCAGCTCTTGGAGGGGCGTTCGAGTTTATGCTCTTCGGCCGCAAGGACTTCAGTCCATCTGTCGAGTAGCAAATCTTGATCAGCTCTAAGCTGTTGCTGTTTTTTCTTGAGGCTTCTTGCCGTGGTCATAAGCCTGCGTTGAAAACTCTCTTGCTCGACGGGATCCTCTGGCACGACGAATTCGTCGTCGTCGAGGCTTGCCTCATCTTCGGAGGGAGGCATATAATTATCGTCCTCGACCTCTCTGTCTGCCGCTCTCTCATGAGGGCTGGTTTCTCCATCCTCCTGTGCTAAATCTTGCTGGAGGGGGTTTTCTTCGGCACTTTCCGGAGTATTATTATCTCCCGTGATGGAATCACCATATTTGTTTTGGCAAGATTTTGAGCGGCGCCGCTGACGCCGGCGCTTAGGCTGTTTCTTGGACGGGTCATCCTCCGCTGTTCCATCGCCATCTCCTTCTTTTGGGGTGTCCACCATGTATATGTCATATGACGAGGTGGCTTTCCAAGGCCTGATGGGCGCTGGTTCTTCATCGTCTCCTTCATCGGCGTCCATACCATCAATGTCTTCGGAGTCGAAGTCGAGCATGTCGGTTAAATCGTTAACAGTGGCTACAAAGTGGATGGTGGGTGGGCTTTGAATTTCTTCATCATCCGTACCCCAACCTTGCTGACCGTAGTCCGGCCAGGGCTCCCCTGATAAAGAGAGACTTCAGTGTCTTCAGAATATCGCCAAAAGGCGAGTGCTGAAAGATGTCCGCAACAGTGAACTCCATGATAGGCGCCCAATCGGATTCGATTGGCAGGGGCACGGAGGGTTCGGAGTCCGGCTCCTTGGAGTCACGAGTCTCGCAGAGTGCGGGGCTGGTGTTCGGCTCAATCGCCGTTGGGATCGCAGCCCCCGAGGCGGCGTCCAACCACCCATCCTCGATCGGCGCAATTGGCTCTGAATTAAGGGTCAAAGCCGATGCGGGTGCGGCCTCCAGGGCACTGTTCGGCGGCAGGGCTAGATCATGCTCGTCGTGATAGTGCGGCGCGCTCGGCAGTGGCTCGAATCCGTCGAAGATCAAGTCCCCACGGATGTCAGCCGCGTAGTTTAAACTTCCAAATCTGACCTGACGGCCAGGGGCATAGCTTTCGATCTGCTCCAGATGGCCAAGTGAATTGGCCCGCAGTGCGAAGCCGCCGAAGACGAAGATCTGTCCAGGGAGGAAGGTCTCACCCTGGACTGCATCACTATCGATGATCGTAGGAGTCATTGAGCCTGACAGCGACGACACAGAGGAACTCTCAATGAAAGCACCAATGTCGGTGTCAAAACCGGCGGATCTCGAGTAGGGGGTCCCGAACTGTGCGTCTAGGCCGGATGGTAAGAGGAGGCAAGGGACACGAAGTTTTACCTAGGTTCGGGCCCTCTCGATGGAGGTAAAACCCTACGTCCTGCTTGATTAATATTGATGATATGGGTAGTACAAGAGTAGATCTACCACGAGATCAGAGAGGCTAAACCCTAGAAGCTAGCCTATGGTATGATTGTTGTTCTGTATGTTTTCCTACGGACTAAAACCCTCTGGTTTATATAGACACCGGAGAGGGTTAGGGTTACACAAAGTCGGTTACAATGGTAGGAGATCTGCATATCCGTATCGCCAAGCTTGCCTTCCACGCCAAGGAAAGTCCCTTCGGGACGACGATGTCTTCAATCTTGTATCTTCATAGTCCAGGAGTCCGGCTGAAGGTATAGTCCGGCTATCCGAACACCCCCTAATCCAGGACTCCCTCAGTGCTCGTTTGATAGAGACCCAGTGCTCAAAAAATATTATGTTTGAGTGATATGTAATGTCATTGTAAGCGAAATGCTTTTATAAATTTTCATTAGGCTATTTTTATACTTTTGCCTCAAAGTAATATGATGCCTCCTGGGCGGCCGTTTATGTATACATGTGTATAACCTGAAAGATTGAAGTCGTCGGCTTCAATCCCCACACATATAATGCGGAGGTGCTCGCAAAAGCACGTGTTCACACTTAACCCAACGTCTTGGTCCTATTAAGGAGGTGATAGCAGAGCGAGCGAGGCGACCGGACTATAATGCTTTAGCACTTTCACTTAGCCATAGGAGTTTGACAGTGGGGCTACTAGATAGCCCCTGGTGGCTCCGCACTCTCCCGATCTCGGGTTGCGTACATGCCTGGCCGGAAAATGGCCCTTCGTTAAGGCGGAGGAATTCTAACATTCCCACAGGTCATCGAGTGGTTGACCAGTCTCACGCTATATCATGACAGTCAGTTTTCGGCTTTCTCTACTGAGGTGCTCGTCCGGATGAACCAGGGCACAATCGCAGTAGTTCTCCTGGTGCTACCTTAGCCGGTAAAGTGGAACGTAAGGCACCAAAACACAGGAGCCAGGCAAACCCAACATTTGACCAAAGACAATGATTCGGAGCTGATGCATATAGGGCCAAACTCGTGATGCCGAACACTCCCTAAGGTATTCGGTCTTTGTGGTATAAACCGGGCCTAAATAATGGCCTTTGCAAGAAGCCCCTTGTGTCCAGGTACGTGCATTGTTCTGGCGTGGCCACATGCCAAGACGTCAGCATCCTTCTCAACGGTGGATATGTATCAACAAGAGACAGTAAAAAAGGTTTACGCACGGTCTTAATCTAAAAAGAATCCTTGGAGTGGGTCCCTGCTGCACGTCTGCGCCTGTGTCTCTGTTGTGCCGTATCCTAGACGGGTGTAGCACGATGATCGTCTACAAAAGAGAGGAATTTAGGTGAAAAAGTTGTCGTGCAAAAAGATAGTTTTTTAAAGAAACCATGTATAATTCAAGATGAGAAGAAATTGCCACTTGTCTGCGCGTGTTGAGCCCCTTGTATTGATAAATAGGGGTGTGACCATTTATTGGGTATAGGTAGTGGCGCCGGACTCGATTAGTTGTGTTTGAGGTCTTGATGACCTATTGGATGCTTTCGCTGGTCCGAGCGCCTTTAGTGTGCGGCTGCCAAGGCAACCTCACTCTCTTCGGCGCGCAGAGATCCCTTGATATTTCCGTGCACTGTAATGATGCCACGTGGACCGGGCATCTTGAGTGTGAGGGAGGCGTAGTGTGGTATTGCATTAAAGCGTGTGAAAGCTTCGCGTCCGAGCAGTGCTTGATAGCCACTTTGAAACGGAGCGATGTGGAAAGTTAAATGCTCGCGACGGAAGTTATTGGGGGAGCCGAATATAACTTGTAGTAGGAGGGAGCCCGTACAACGAGCCCCTGGGCCTGGCGTTACTCCTTTAAAGGTAGTATTGCTATGGCGAATTTGCGTTGGGTCTAACCCCATCCCGCGGACTGTATCCTGATATATTAGGTTTAGGCTACTGCCGCCATCCATCAAGACTCGTGTGAACTGATATCCGCCAATTACTGGGTCTAATACCAGGGCAACCCATCCTGTGTGTCGGATACTTGCTGATTAATCGCGATGGTCGAATGTGATCGGTTGAGACGACCGGTGGCAGGACTTCGCGGTGACAGGCACTTGGGTATATTTTTCTAGGAGTGCCGTGTTGTTTTTTCCCTTGATCACGTATAACACGTTTACTGTTTTGACTTCTGGTGGAAATTTCTTTTGTTCCCCCGTGTCTTCCTTGGGGGGCTCGTCCTCGTCTTCACTTGGTGTATCCTCCCCCTTGTGTACGGCGTTGAGCTTGCCGGACTGCTTGAAGACCCAACATTCTCTATGGGTATGATTAGCAGGTTTACCAGGGGTACTATGGATCTGACATACTTGGTCCAGAATTTTGTTGAGGCTGGATAGTTCATCCTTGGTGCCTTTAGGGGGCGGCTTTTGACCTGGCCAAGAGCTTTTGAATCCGGCATTTACTGTCGTGCCCTTCGTGTTGTCTTCTTTATTCCGGCGCTTGTTATTGCTGTTGCACCGTGATTTCCTGTTTCCATCTCTAACTTTAGATGTACTGGGGTCGCTGGTGCTGCATCTAGCTAGCCAGCTGTCCTCACCCACGCAAAAGCGGGTCATGAGGTTTGTTAATGCGGCCATCGTTATCGGCTTATTTTGGCCGAGGTGTCTGGCGAGCCATTCGTCACGGACGCTATGCTTGAAAGCTGCCAAGGCTTCGGCGTCCGGACAGTCGACAATCTGGTTCTTTTTAGTAAGAAACCTGTTCCAAAGCTTTCGGGCTGACTCTCTGGGCTGTTGAGTTATATGACTCAAATCGTCCACATCCGGAGGTCGGACATAAGTCCCTTGAAAATTTGCCCGAAAGGCGTCTTTGAGCTCTTCCCAACTTCCAATGGAGCTTTCGGGGAGGCCTTTGAGCCAGTGACGAGCTGGCCCTTTGAGCTTGAGGGGTAAATACTTGATGGCGTGGAGATCATCTCCTCGAGCCATATGGATATGAAGGATGTAGTCCTCAATCCAGACCCCAGGGTCTGTTGTTCCGTCGTATGCCTCTATGTTTACGGGCATGAATCCCTCTGGAAATTCATGGTCCAACACCTCATCGGTGAAGCATAGGGGGTGTGCGGCACCCCTGTAGCTGGGTGTACCACATTGTTCGGATGTTTGTTGTGTTGCATTGTATGCTGGGGCGCGCTTGCGTGGTCCATAGATGGATCTTGTTGCGCCGTCCTTTGGGTGCGAGCCCTCGCATGGGTCGCGTGTTGTATTGTAAGCGGCATTGTATGCCGCTCTGTGTTGGTAGAGGGTTCGTCTATCCGACCAGGTGGCTGCTTTGGTATTTGGTTGTGGGGGGTCTGAGGCCTCCTCATCGAATTCGGGTAGCAGCTTCCGCTTTGGGTAGCTCTTGGAGGGGCGATTGTCGCTGTACTTTGCTGCAGTGTTGAGTATTTTACTCCATCTGATTTGGAGTGTGTCTTGCGCGGCCTTGAGCCTTTCTTCTGCTTTTTAAGACTCCTCGCGGTGGCAACAAGCCTTTTACGGGCATTCTGCTGCTCCGGGTGCCTTTCCGGTGTTATGTCATCCGGACCATTATCCTCGATAGAATTTGTTTGTTCGGTTTGATTATCCGGATTGCCGTTGTCCGGCAGCGGTTCGCCCTGCTCCAGCGCTGGGTCTGTGTGATCGCTATTTCTGTCGAGGCGGGATTTGGGGCGGCGCTTGCGTCACTGCTTTGACTGCTTTTCGAGGGAACAAGCTTTCGGTGCGTCCTTCCGCTCCTCGTCGGCATATTTTGGTGCGTCCACCATGTATACGTCATATGACGAGGTGGCATTCCAGGGCCCAATAGGCACTGGTTCTTCATTGTCTCCTTCATCAGCGTGCATACCGTCGATGTCTTCGGAGTCGAAGTCGAGCATGTCGGTTAAATTGTCGACAGTGGCTACAAAGTGGGTGGCGGGTGGGCTTTGAATTTCTTCATCGTCCGTATCCAAATCTTGCTGACCGTAGTCCGGCCAGGGCTCTCCTGATAAAGAGAGAGACTTTAGTGATTTCATAATATCGCCGATGGGCCAGTGCTGAAAGATGTCCGTGGCAGTAAACTCCATGATCGGCGCCCAATCGGACTCGATCGGCAGAGGCGCGAATGGTTCGGAGTCCGGAGAGGAGTCCGACTCCTTGGGATCACGAGTCTCGCGGAGTACGGGGCTGGTGTTCGGCTTGATCGCCGTTAGGATCGCAGCCCTCGAGGCGGCATCCAACCACCCATCCTCGATCGGCGTAGTGGGCTCCGAATTAAGGGTCGAAGCCGATGCGGGTGCGGCCTTTAGGGCACTGTTAGGCGGCAGAGCTAGATCATGCTCGTCGTGATAGTGCGGCGCGCTCGGCAGTGGCTCGAATCCGTCGAAGATCAAATCCCCACGGATGTTAGCTGTGTAGTTTAAACTTCCAAGTCTGACCTCACGGCCAGGGGCATAGCTTTCGATCTGCTCCAGATGGCCAAGTGAATTGGCCCGCAGTGCGAAGCCGCCAAAGATGAAGATCTGTCCGGGGAGGAAGGTCTCACCCTGGACTGCATCGTTATTGATGATCGTAGGAGCCATCGAGCCTGACGGTGACGACACAGAGGAACTCTCAATGAAAGCACCAATGTCGGTGTCAAAACCGGCGGATCTCGGGTAGGGGGTCCCGAACTGTGCGTCTAGGCCAAATGGTAACAGGAGGCAAGGGACACAAAGTTTTACCCAGGTTCGGGACCTCTCGATGGAGGTAAAACCCTACGTCCTGCTTGATTAATATTGATGATATGGGCAGTACAAGAGTAGATCTACCACGAGATCGGAGAGGCTAAACCCTAGAAGCTAGCCTATGGTATGATTGTTGTTCTGTATGTTGTCCTACGGACTAAAACCCTCCGGTTTATATAGACACCGGAGAGGGTTAGGGTTACACAAAGTCGGTTACAATGGTAGGAGATCTACATATCCGTATCGCCAAGCTTGCCTTCCACGCCAAGGAAAGTCCCTTCCGGACACGGGACGAATTCTTCAATCTTGTATCTTCATACTCCAGGAGTCCGGCTGAAGGTATAGTCCGGCCATCCGGACACCCCCTAATCCAGGACTCCCTCACCTGTACTTACAAGAAAGTGAGTGGGAGCTGTGTAGCATTTCTAATATTATATGTGGATGACATAATATTGATTGGAAATGATATAGAATTTCTGGATAGCATACAAGGATACTTGAATAAGAGTTTTTCGATGAAAGACCTCGGTGAAGCTGCTTATATACTGGGCATCAAGATCTACAGAGATAGATCAAGACGCTTAATTGGAATTTCACAAAGCACATACCTTGATAAAGTTTTGAAGAAGTTAAAAATGGATCAAGCTAAGAAAGGGTTCTTGCCTGTGTTACAAGTTGTGAAATTGAGTAAGACTCAATTCCCGACCACTGCAGAAGATAGAGAGAAAATGAAAAGTGTTCCCTATGCTTCAGCCATAGGCACTATCATGTATGAAATGCTGTGTACCAGACCTGATGTGTGCCTTGCTATTAGTTTAGAGGGAGGTACCAAAGTAATCCAGGAGTGGATCACTGGACAGCGGTCAAGAACATCCTGAAATACCTGAAAAGGACTAAGGATATGTTTCTCATTTATGGAGGTGACTAAGAGCTCATCGCAAATGGTTACATCGATGCAAGCTTTGACACTGATTCGGACGATTCTAAATCGCAAACCAGATACGTGTTTATATTGAACGGTGGAGCTATCAGTTGGAGCATTTCTAAACAAAGCATCGTGGCGGGATCTACATGTGAAGCGGAGTACATAGCTGCTTCAGAAGCAGCAAATGGAGGAGTCTGGATGAAGGAGTTCATATCCGATCTAGGTGTCATACCTAGTGCATCGGGTCAAATGAAAATCTTTTGTGACAATACTAGTGCAATTGCCTTGGCAAAGTGAGGGAGTCCTGGATTAGGGGGGTGTCCAGATAGCCGGACTATAACCTTTGGCCGGACTGTTGGACTATGAAGATACAATATTGAAGACTTTGTCCCGTGTCCGGATGGGACTTTCCTTGGCATGGAAGGCAAGCTTGGCAATATGGATATGTAGATCTCCTCCCATTGTAACCGACTTTGTGTAACCCTAGCCCTCTCCGGTGTCTATATAAACCGGAGGGTTTTAGTCCATAGGACGAACATACAATCATACCATAGGCTAGCTTCTAGGGTTTAGCCTCTCTGATCTCGTGGTAGATCTACTCTTGTACTACCCATATCATCAATATTAATCCAGCAAGACGTAGGGTTTTACCTCCATCAAGAGGGCCCGAACCTAGGTAAAACATTTTGTCCCCTGCCTCCTATTACCATCCGGCCTAGACGCACAGTTCGGGACCCCCTACCTGAGATCCGCCGGTTTTGACACCGACATTGGTGGTTTCATTGAGAGTTCCACTGTGCCGTCACCATCCGGAAGGATGCCTCATCCTGTCTCTTTTTCCCTTGGGTTTCCGGAGCCCAAGGGTCATCTTATTTAACCCCCCCCCCCGGGCCAGTGCTTCTCTAAGTGTTGGTCCAACCGAGCGATGTCCGGGGCTACCAGGGGCAACTCTGGGCTGGCCTACCCGACGTCTTGCTCATCTGGTGTGCCCTGAGAACGAGATATGTGCAGCTCCTATCGGGATTTGTCGACACATCTGGGTGGTGTTGCTGGTTTAGTTTTACCCTTGTCGAGGATGTCTTGTAGAACCGGGATGCCGAGTCTGATCGGAATGTCTCGGGAGAAGGTTTATCCTTCATTGACCGTGAGAGCTTGTGATGGGCTAAGTTGGGACTCCCCTGCAGGGATTGAACTTTCAAAAGCCGTGCCCGCGGTTATGGGCAGATGGGAATTTGTTAATGTCCGGTTGTAGATAACATGAACCTTAACTTAATTAAAATGAATCAACTACGTGTTTTACCATGATGGTCTCTTCTCGGCGGAGTCCGGGAAGTGAACACGGTGTTGGAGTAATGTTTGCCGTAGGTTGTTCTTTAGTTCTTTGTTCGTGCTTTGCCTTCTCTTCTCGCTCTCTTTTGCGAACAGGTTAGCCACCATATATGCTAGTCGCTTGCTGCAGCTCCACATATTACCTTGCCTTACCTATAAGCATAAATTGTCTTGATCGCGAGGGTGCGAGATTGCTGAGTCCCCGTGACTCACAGATTACTTCCAAACCAGATGCAGGGCCCGATGACTCCATTCCAGATGATGCGCTTGAGCTCAAGTGGGAGTTTGACGAAGACTCACGCCGTTACTATGTGTCTTTCCCTGATGATCAGTAGTGGTGCCCAGTTGGGGCGATCCGGACCATGTCGCTTGTTGGGGTTGATCTTTTATTTTGGTACCGTAGTCGGATCATGAGTGTATTGGATGATTGTAATGCTATTTATGTACTTTGTGTGACGTGGCGAGTGTAAGCCAACTATGTACCTTTCCCCTTATTATCTATATCACATGGGTTGTTGTGAAGATTACCTTACTTGCGACATTGCTTTCAATGCGGTTATGCCTCTAAGTCGTGCTTCGACACGTAGGAGATATAGCCGCATCAAGGGCATTACAAGTTGGTAATTAGAGCCTTCCCCGACCTTAGGAGCCCCCATTCCTTGATCGAATTAGCTGACGAGTTGAGTCTAGAAAAATGTTTTGAGTCATTTAGGAATTATATATCGGAGAGTTTAGGAATTCTTTTTACTCCCCAGTCCCTTCGTCGCTCTGGTAAGGCATCCTAACGTAGAGTTTTGAATCTTCTCTACTCAAATTTCACTAAAAAAATTAGGATCACGCGGTTATCTTGGAATCGTTCCGATCGATTTGTGACGAGAACATTGTTCTTGGTGCCTCCTGTCATTTAGGGGTTGTGGCAGTGTCCCGGGGAGTTGAGCTCCGAGGTGTTGTCGTCACAATTTTATTGTTGCAGTTCTGGAATACCTGAGTTTAGTTCGCCGACATCGAAAATCTCTTTTATGCAGTTGTTGGTGAGATAACCTCGATGCCACCCAGTACTGGGGCGGGAGTTCGGGAGTATTGCCATAACTTGTATAATGGATGCTTTTTGAAGGTTGAGGTAGATGATTTCAGAAGTTTTCTTGGTTATGTGTTGAAGGATGGATACAGCTGGATGTAGGATTTGCTAGATTTGGGTGAGATATTATGCTTCCCCTGTATCCCCAGCACCTGATTGCATAACCGGAAAGGTTCGGGAGTTTCATAGGTGGGAATTCATGTAGCTCTAGGTCTTCTTTCACGGATATTTGGTTTGAGACTGGGTGATCTTTACCGAGTATTCGTTCTTGTTCCTTACCTTGTTGATTTTATTCCTCTACCTAAATTCTAAGTGGCTTCTCAATTTATGGATATGTGACCATTTCAATTGGAATGCATTCGTTCATTTTGTTCGGATGTGAAGACTATATGTTGCAATTTCAACCCGTTGGTTCAGCTTCAACTTTTGTCTATCAGTGTGCTAATGGATGTCAACCTCTTCAGGATGGCTCCTCCAACGCGCACGACTCCGAATCCTGATCCGCCACCACCACCTCCTCCTCCGGAGGCATGGCAAGCTGTGATGGCCGCTACCAATGCAAACACACAGTTGATCATGCAAATTCTTCAAGAGCGCAACCAAGCGAACCAAGGCAACCAAGGTAACAATCAGAATCACTTTGCTACACTCAACCAGTTCCTTGCTAACCAGCCAAAGACCTTCAGCAATTGTGTTGAGGCAACTGACGCTGATGATTGGCTCATGGACTTGTGCAAGCATTTCGAGTGCAGTAACGTCAGGCCTGAGGACTTTGTCAAGTTCGCTTCCTTCCAACTCAAAGACCAAGCTGTAGAATGGTTTCAGCAGTACAAAGATTCCAGAGGAGGCCGTGTGATTACCTGGGATGAATTCCGTCAAGACTTCAAAGCTCATCATACTCCTCAGAGCGTGGTTGAAAGCAAGCGTGAGGAATTCCGCAACCTGAAGCAAGGCTCTATATCTGTCTATGACTACAACAAGATGTTTCAGAAGCTCGCCCGCTTTGCTAAGCAGGACTTCCGTGACGAGAAGAGCATGATATACCAGTTCAGGGGTGGTCTTAGAGAAGAAATCCAGCTAGCTCTCATTCTCTTTGAGCCCAGGAGGTACGATGAGTTTTACAACATGGGATTGAAGCAAGAGGCTTCTCAACTGTCGTGTGATGTTTCCAAGAAGCGAGTCAGAGATGCGACTCCTTCTTCCTCTACTCAGTGGCTAAGCAGCAGAAGTATTGGCTTCCTCCTCCTCCGTTCCGTCAGCCTTATCAGCAGAAGAGCAAAGGTGGCAGTGGATCTTCCCACCCACCCAACCCTGGCTTTCAGAACAAGACTACGTCTCAACCTCCAAGATTGAGTGCTCCGTATCACCGCCCGCTTTTAGAGGTCACGTGCAACAAGTGCCAACAGAAGGGTCACTATGCCAACAAATGCTTCAATCAGAGGTGTCTCCCTCCTCCTCCTCCTGTGAGATCGGCAAATACAGCTGTGGTCAAGCATAACCCCAAGTCCACCAAGGTCAACTTGTTGAACGCAGCTCAGGCAGAGGACTCGCCAAATGTGATTATGGGTAACCTTCCTGTTAATGACATTCCCGCAAGAATTCTTTTTGATACTGGTGCATCTTTGTCATTTTTATCGAAGCCTTTTGCATCCATGCATGATGTGCATACTATTGATTTACCTAAGCCGATAGCGGTTTCATCTCCGGGTTTGTTCATGAACACCAAAATGTTGGCTCAGGATGTTACTATCACGTTGGGTGATTACAAGTTTCTTTCTTCTCCAATGGTCCTTGGTAACTCGGATATTGATCTTATTCTTGGAATGGATTGGCTTTCTAAGCACAAGGCGCATCTTGATTGTGCTGCCAGGCAGATTCAATTGACTCATTCGTCTGAGGATGTAATTGTCTTTGCCGCTCGTGATGATACAATCCATCTGTTTTCTCTCAATCAGAAGGGTGAACTGGATGCCATCTCTCAAATTCCAGTCGTCTGTGAGTATCAAGACGTCTTTCCAAAAGAGCTTCCAGGAATGCCTCCGCACCGGCCAGTTGAATTCGTCATCGATCTTGAGCCTGGTACGGACCCTGTTTGCAAACGTCCTTACAAGCTCGGACCTGAAGAGTTGAAGGAGTTGAAGAAGCAACTCGATATTCAAGAGCGAATGGGTCTCATCCGACCTAGTTCTTCTCCGTGGGGTTGTGGAGTTCTTTTTGTGAAGAAGAAGGATGGAACGGACCAACTTTGTGTTGACTACCGTCCATTGAACAAGAAGACTATCAAGAACAAGTACCCACTTCCCAACATCAATGAGCTGTTCGAACAACTCAAAGGTGCCCAAGTATTCTCCAAGCTTGATCTCCGTATGGGCTATCACCAGATTAGAATCCGTCAGCAAGATATTCCCAAGACGGCCTTCAGAACAAGCTATGGTTCATATGAATACACTGTCATGTCTTTTGGCCTCGTCAACGCTCCTCCGACATTCTCTCGCATTGTCGGGACCCTGATTCCAAGTCACATCGATCTAGCCGGTAACACCTCATATCACTTTGCGGCCTCACGCACGGTATCCCCACGGGTGTCGCCTTACCTTGGCCCGGGACCGTTTGCGCCTTTTGGCTCACGTATATGATTGTGTCGCTAGCATCCATATGACAGAGAACCTAGGCCGACATGGCTAGTCGTGAACCCAAAGCGGCACTAACCTATGGGGACAGGCATACATGATTCACATCGAGCATGTCGGTCAGCAGCGTGTGAATCCGGGCTGTAGCACTGGGGTAACAGGACTCTGGGGAACCCGGGCTGTAGCAGGCTAGGCAGGACTCCGGATGTCACCGCGTGACATTTCCCCGAGGGGACAGACACAGGAACGAAGCGAAACACATGCCGGCCAGTCAAGTGTCCTGAGCAGTAGTGCTGGGCTATCAGGACTCCGGTGAACTGGGATGTAGGGGACTACTATGGCTCAAGGAAGCACTAGACTACATTTCCCCATAAGAGAGGCTGCCAAGGATAAACAACTAGATTGTCGGATCCCACACATAGCAATACACGTCACACGTACGCATAACATGCAAGTACGTGTTGTACAACATGGCATCACAACATAACGCAAACTCATATAGATAAAGGCCTAGAAGAGCCACATAGCATTAAATACAAATAGGGGTCACATGACCCATCATTCAGAGCATACAAGCAACGGAAGCATTACATGTCTGAGTACAGACAACTACAAAAGGAAAAGGCTCTGAAGCCCGACTATCTACAAGTCAGTGGCTATCCTGTTCTACGATAACGAGAAACTTCTTTGAGATGAGGCAGCGCACACGAGTCCACTAATCACCACATCAATACACTACTATGGATCCATCCTCGTCTCCTTACGAGAAGGCCATCCATAGCACTCACACTTGTCTTGAGCATTTTAGAGTATCCACTTAAAGTTGTCTATGTACCACGTAAGCATCTAAGAAGTCCATAACCGAGGACACGGCTATTCGAATAGATCATGTTAACCCTGCAGGGGTGTACTTCTTCACACACGCTCTCACCACTTATCACCATGTACACGTCATGTATCTTGGCAACCTTCAAGCGGAAGCCTAGCGAGGGTGTCGGCCACAACCTGACTAACCACGCAAGACTGTAATCCAGGTTTATCGCCTATTTGGGTTCCATCCGCAAGGAGATCCGGCCGGGGTGTCGCTCACGGTCCCAAACGATGTGAGCAGGGTTCCCAAGCCCACCATCCGGGTGCCACTTGGTACACCATGCCACCTGTGCCTAGTCTGTCCCGAGCCCACCCTGCCGGGTGCCACTCGGTAGAAAAATAGCACTACCTACAACACCAGAAACTATTTACAACTCCTGGACAGAGATCAAGTTGGCTAATAAGTCGAGAGGGGTCGAGTTACCGGAACCCAATGTGTGGTAGTAGCTAGTCCTTGGACTACATACACAGAACTCAGTTCTTAGGGACGGTTCCAGTGAGACAAGCCACCATGTACTCCTACATGGCCTCTCACCGCTACCTTTACCAAATCGTGTTCACACGCTTAACTCTCAACATCAGAACATAGCACTGTACTCTAATTCATTCCCAATGAATCAGACCTGACATACTCTAAGCAATAGCAGGCATGGCATGGCAAGAACACAACATGGCTCAAGCAACTCCTACACATGCTAGTGGGTTTTAACTATTTACTGTGGCAATGACAGGTCATGCAGAGGAATGGGTTCAACTACCGCAGCACAAAGTAGCAGTTGAATCGTTGTTGTCCTAATGCAATAAATGAGAGTAGGAACGAGAGAGTAGGATTGTATCGGAATGAACAAGGGGGGTTGCTTGCCTGGTAGATCAACAGGGGGGCACTGCTCCTTAGACAGGTACTCTCGAACACTCTCCGGAGCAGGACCTATCAAGAAGGAACGGTGTCGGAAATCAAAACACAAGCGTATGCAACATTATGATGCATGAACATGGTAATGATGTTATGATTGCAATAATGCATCTAGCAACCATGTAAATGAAGTCCATATGGACCAAGGGTTCATATGCACTCCATATTTAGCATTTAAAATGCCATTATCATGTTTTCACTTATACAGTGGTATAAGTTGGTTGAACATGCATGAAAGTGGTACAGATGGATAGATTGAATTTTTCTGATAATTTTTCATATATGAATTGTTTCAATCTGAGCTACGGTTGAATTTCTATGAATTTTTGAAGTTTATATCATTTTCTGGAATTTCCTGATTTATTTTAAATCCAGAAAATGATATATTGCGTCAGCATAGCATCATGCTTAAGTCAGAAGGTCAAAGGCACTGACCAAGTCAAACCTGATGTGTGGGGTCCATAGGTCAGTGTCTGTGGCTAATCCTAAATTAAATTAAACCTAAACTGGTTTAGTTAATGGGGTTGGGCCCATGCGTCAGTGACCCAATTAGTTAACAGGGTTTAATTAGTTAGTAAACTAATCCTAAATTAGAAATTAGCAGGGCCGGGCCCCACATGTCAATGACCCATACGGGTTTAAACTAGTCAACTAGGCGGGTCAAACACAGTCAGCCCGCTGGCGTTTAGCCGCCGGCGAGGCAGGACGCGGTGGAGGCCTGGGATTTGGTCCTCCGGTGACCATTTGGGCGGCGGAGGCCACGAGCGAGGAGCCAGAGCTCGTCCACGTCTTCTGGGGCAAGTGGGAGAGGCAGGGACGGCCGAAGCTCACCGGAATCAAGCTCGAGGCGGAGTCCGGAGTTCGGCTCTAGGCGAAAGCGGGCTGCAGGGCACGGGGAGGCCACCCGAGGGGTTCCGCGACACCCTCATGGCACTAGGAGCACGATGGGGTGCTCGGTTTGGGCGGAGGCGGGCCGAGACGACGACGGCGACATGGCTGTGCGGCGGCGAGCTTAGGTCACGGCGGCGCTAGCGCTAGAGGACGCGAGGGACGACGGGGCAAGGGGGAACCAGGTCAACGGCTCATCGCGGAGCTGCAGGGATGGTAAGCGGGCTCGGGGACGCGCCGGAGTGGCCGGATCAATGAAGAAGGGCGCCGGAGCCGAAGCTTGAAGACAATGATGATGGCGGCTGCTCGGGGCATGTGCTTCCTTCCTTTGGTGCAGAGGTGAAACGAGAGGTGGCGGAGGCTCTGGACAGCTCGGGGAGGCAAGGCGACGACGGTGGGCGTAGCGGCTCACGGCGGCGTGCTCAGGCGCATGAGGGGGAGAGCGAGAGAAACAGAGGAAAGGGGAGGGCACGGGGAGAGAGTGAAGGAGGTCGGGGTGGTGCGTGGCGGCTCTAGGAGCCTCTCCCGCATCGGCGGAAGCAGGAGGTGGCCACGGCGTGTGGCCGCAGGCGCCAGGCACACGCCCTCGTCCACCTGGCAGAGGAGGAAGACGACAGTGGGAGGCTGCTGGGCTGGCCTGCCAGCTGGGCCGGCTTCTCTCCTGGGCCAGGTAAGCCAGGTGAGGTTTTTCCCTTTTGTTTCTTTTTTCTATTTTCTGTCATTTGTTTCCTGATTTAGTAAAATACTAAATCAACTTATTTAATTCTGTCAAATTTTGCAGGGACCTAAGGGATTAATCCAAAGCCCCTCACCAAAATTCAGAATTATTGGACAATATTTTATATATATATATAAATATTTATCCAACGCAAATAATTACTGGATTAATTCCAAATGTCCAAAATAAATATTTATGAGCTCCTAAAAATATTGGTTTGATTTTTACCTTTGACCAATATTTTCAGAGAGTAACATGAACATTTTCTTGGACCTTTTTGGAGCAATTTTTATCTGGATTATTTCTAGAAATGAATTCTGAGGGTTTCCCAAATCCCCATTTCAAATTTAAATGGAATTTAAACATGATGCACAAATGACTAGCTGGTCTAGGTCATACCAGAACTAGGGATGTGACAACTCGCCCCCACTCAAAAAAATCTCGTCCCGAGATTTAGGAGTTGGCGGAAAGAAGGTGGGGTACTCCAGTCGAAGACGATCTTCACGCTCCCAAGTAGCTTCTCTCTCGAAATGATGAGACCACTGAACCTTGAGAAACTTGATGTTATGACGTCGAGTGACATGCTCTGCTTGATCGAGGATGCGAACAGGGTACTCTCGATATGTGAGGTTATCTTGGAGATCAAGCGTTTCGTGGTCCACTTCGCGGATGGGATCCGAGAAGCAACGCCTGAGTTGAGAGACATGGAAGACATCATGAACTCGAGAAAGATGTGGTGGTAGTTCCAACTGGTAGGCAACCTCTCCTCGTTTAGCGAGAATGAGAAAGGGACCAATGTAACGAGGAGCCAACTTTCCCTTGATACCGAATCGATGGGTAGCCTTCAAAGGGGTAACCCGAAGGTAAGCTTTGTCACCAATGTCATAAGCCACTTCCTTATGACTATGGTCATACTGGCTCTTTTGATGAGATTGGGCTGTTTTCAAGTTCTCATGAATGATGCGAACTTGCTCTTCTGCCTCCTGGATCATATCCGGTCCAAAGAATTGTCTTTCACCGGTTTCTGACCAGTTCAAAGGTGTTCAACATCTTCGTCCATACAGAACCTCAAAAGGAGCTTTCTTGAGGCTGGATTGGTAGCTATTGTTATAAGCAAACTCGGCGAAGGGAAGACACTTCTCCCAATCCATACCAAATGAGATAACACAAGCTCTAAGCATGTCTTCGAGAATTTGGTTGACCCTTTCCACCTGACCACTTGATTGAGGGTGGAAAGCGGTACTGAAGGAAAGATGGGTGCCCATGGCAGTTTGGAAACTCTCCCAGAAATGAGAAGTGAAAAGACTACCACGGTCTGAATTGATCTCTAGTGGAACACCATGAAGTGACACTATTCAAGAAATATATAAGTCAGCGAGCTGACTAGCAGTGCTACTCTCTCGAACAGGTAGGAAGTGAGCCACTTTGGAAAGACGATCAATGACTACGAAGATAGCATTATTCCCTTTCTTGGTCCTGGGAAAACTGGTGATGAAGTCCATACCAACTTTATCCCATTTCCATTCAGGAATAGCTAAAGGCTGAAGGGTGCCAGCAGGTCTCTGATGCTCTGCCTTCACGCGACAACAAATGTCACAGTTAGCAATAAACTGAGCGATTTCTCTCTTCATCCTAGTCCACCAAAACCTCTGGCGTAGGTCCTGATACATCTTAGTACTACCGGGATGATTCGTGAGAGGAGATTCATGCGCCTCCTTAAGGATTAATTTCCGAAGATGCTGCTTCTTGGGGACCACCAGGCGATTCCCGAAGAAAACAACACCCCGATCATCTATAGAGAAACTACCAGCAATGCCCTTGGCAATGTTTCTCTTGATCCGGGTAATCCCCGTATCATGCTTCTGGGCTTCTATTATATGATCCACAAGAGTAGGTTTCGCCACCAAGGTAGAAAGGAACCCGTGAGGAGCAATGTGAAGGTTAAGCTTACATAATTCCTCATGGAGAAGTGGTTGGCCCTGCTGCAACATGAGATTGTTGCAATAGGACTTACGACTTAGCGCATCAGCCATGAAATTCCCCTTTCCTAGGGTGTAGGTAATCCCTAAGTCATAATCGGAGATCAACTCCAACCAACGTCTTTGCCTAAGGTTCAAATCTGGTTGGGTGAAGATATACTTGAGACTCTGGTGGTCGGTGTAAATCTCGCAACGTTTACCAAGAAGGTAATGTCGCCATGTCTTAAGTGCATAGACTGCGGCTGCAATCTCTAGATCATGTGTAGGATAATTCTCCTCATGTGGATGCAACTGTCGAGATGCATAGGCAATCACATGGCGATCTTGTTGGGGAACGTTGCAGAAAACAAAAATTTTCCTACTCGTTTCACCAAGATCATCTAGGAGTTCATCTAGCAACGAGTGATTAGATGCATCTACATACCTTTGTAGATCGCGCACGGAAGCGTTCAAAAGAACGGTGATGATGTAGTCGTACTCGACGTGATCCAAATCACCGATGACCAGCGCCGAACGGATGGCACCTCCGCGTTCAACACACGTACGGGACAGGAGACGTCTCCTCCTTCTTGATCCAGCAAGGGGAAAGGAGAGCTTGATGAAGATCCAGCAGCACGACGGCGTGGTGGTGGATGCAGGGCGTCACAGCAGCAGGGCTTCGACGAGACTACGAGGGAGAGACGTAACGGGGGGAGGTGGAGGCGCCAGGGGCTGGTGTTAAATCCCTCCTCTCCCCCCCACTATATATAGGGGTGCCAGGGGGGCGCCGGCCCTAGTAGATGGCATCTACTAGGGGGGGGCGGCGGCCAAGGGGAGGTTTCCCTCCCCCCCAAGGCACCTAGGGGTGCCTTCCACCACATGGACTCTTCCATGGTGGAAACCCTAGGCGCATGGGCCTATAGGGGCTGGTTCCCTTGGCCCATCTAGGCCAAGGCACACCCCCTACAGCCCATGTGGCCCCCCGGGACAGGTGGCCCCACCCGGTGGACCCCCGGGACCCTTCCGATGGTCCCGGTACAATACCGATAACCCCGAAACTTGTCCCGATGCCCGAAATAGCACTTCCTATATATAATTCTTTACCTCCGGACCATTCCGTAACTCCTCGTGACGTCCGGGATCTCATCCGGGACTCCGAACAACATTAGGGTTTCTGCATATACATATCTTCATAACCCTAGCGTCACCGAACCTTAAGTGTGTAGACCCTACGGGTTCGGGAAACAAGCAGACATGACCGAGACGACTCTCCGGTCAATAACCAACAGCGGGATCTGGATACCCATGTTGGCTCCCACATGCTCCACGATGATCTCATCGGATGAACCACGATGTCGAGGATTCAATCAATCCCGTACGCTATTCCCTTTGTCTATCGATATGTTACTTGCCCGAGATTCGATCGTCGGTATCCCAATACCTCGTTCAATCTCGTTACCGGCAAGTCACTTTACTCGTACCGTAATGCATGATCCCGTGACCAGACACATGGTCACTCTGAGCTCATTATGATGATGCATTACCGAGTGGGCCCAGTGATACCTCTCCGTCATACGGAGTGACAAATCCCAGTCTTGATCCATGTCACCCAACAGACACTTTCAGAGATACCCGTAGTCTACCTTTATAGTCACCCACTTACGTTGTGACGTTTGGCATACCCAAAGCACTCCTACGGTATCCGGGAGTTACACGATCTCATGGTCTAAGGAAAAGATACTTGACATTGGAAAACTCTAGCAAACGAACTATACGATCTTGTGCTATGTTTAGGATTGGGTCTTGTCCATCACATCATTCTCCCAATGATGTGATCTCGTTATCAATGACATCGAGTGTCCATAGTCAGGAAACCATGACTATCTGTTGATCAACGAGCTAGTCAACTAGAGGCTCACTAGGGACATGTTGGTGTCTGTTATAAACACATGTATTACGATTTCCGGATAACACAATTATAGCATGAATAAAGACAATTATCATGAACAAGGAAATATAATAATAATGCTTTTATTATTGCCTCTAGGGCATATTTCCAATAGTCTCCCACTTGCACTAGAGTCAATAATCTAGTTACATTGTGATGAATCGAACACCCATAGAATTCTGGTGTTGATCATGCTTTGCTCTAGGGAGAGGTTTAGTCAACGGATCTGCTATATTCAGGTCCGTATGTACTTTACAAATCTCTATGTCTCCATCTTGAACATTTTCACGAATGGAGTTGAAGCGACGCTTGATGTGCCTTGTCTTCTTGTGAAACCTGGGCTCCTTGGCAAGTGCAATAGCTCCAGTGTTGTCACAGAAGAGCTTGATCGGCCCTGACGCATTGGGTATGACTCCTAGGTCGGTGATGAACTCCTTCACCCATATTGCTTCATGTGCTGCCTCCGAGGCTGCCATGTACTCCGCTTCACATGTAGATCCCGCCACGACGCTTTGCTTGCAACTGCACCAGCTTACTGCCCCACCATTCAAAATATACACGTATCCGGTTTGTGACTTAGAGTCATCCAGATCTGTGTCGAAGCTAGCGTCGACGTAACCCTTTACGACGAGCTCTTCGTCACCTCCATAAACGAGAAACATTTCCTTAGTCCTTTTCAGGTACTTCAAGATATTCTTGACCGCTGTCCAGTGTTCCTTGTCGGGATTACTTTGGTACCTTCCTACCAAACTGACGGCAAGGTTAACATCAGGTCTGGTACACAGCATGGCATACATAATAGAACCTATGGCTGAGGCATAGGGGATGACGCTCATCTCTTCTATATCTTCTGCTGTGGTCGGACATTGAGCTGAGCTCAATTTCACACCTTGTAACACAGGCAAGAACCCCTTCTTGGATTGATCCATATTGAACTTCTTCAATATCTTATCAAGGTATGTGCTTTGTGAAAGACCTATGAGGCGTCTTGATCTATCTCTATAGATTTTGATGCCTAATATATAAGCAGCTTCTCCAAGGTCCTTCATTGAAAAACTTTTATTCAAGTAGGCCTTGATGCTGTCCAAGAGTTCTATATCATTTCCCATCAAAAGTATGTCATCTACATATAATATGAGAAATGCTACAGAGCTCCCACTCACTTTCTTGTAAACGCAGGCTTCTCCATAAGTCTGTGTAAACCCAAACGCTTTGATCATCTCATCAAAGCGAATGTTCCAACTCCGAGATGCTTGCACCAGCCCATAAATCGAGCGTTGGAGCTTGCACACTTTGCCAGCATTCTTAGGATCGACAAAACCTTCCGGCTGTATCATATACAATTCTTCCTTAAGGAAACCATTAAGGAATGCCGTTTTGACGTCCATTTGCCATATTTCATAATCATAGAATGCAGCAATTGCTTACATGATTCGGACGGACTTCAGCTTCGCTACCGGCGAGAAAGTCTCATCGTAGTCAACCCCTTGAACTTGTCGATAACCCTTAGCGACAAGCCGAGCTTTATAGATGGTCACATTACCATCTGCGTCTGTCTTCTTCTTAAAGATCCATTTATTTTCTATGGCTCGCCGCTCAACGGGCAAGTCAGTCAAAGTCCATACTTTGTTTTCATACATGGATCCTATCTCGGATTTCATGGCTTCCAGCCATTTGTCGGAATCCGGGCCCGCCATCGCTTCTTCATAGTTCGAAGGTTCACCGTTGTCTAACAGCATGATTTCCAAGACAGGGTTGCCGTACCACTCTGGTGCGGAACGTGTCCTTGTGGACCTTCGAATTTCAGTAGGGGCTTGATCAGAAGTATCTTGATCATTGTCATTAACTTCCTCTCTAGTCGGTGCAGGCACCTCAGGAACATTTTCTTGAGTTGCGCCATTTTCCGGTTCAAGAGGTAATACTTCATCAAGCTCTACTTTCCTCCCACTTACTTCTTTCGAGAGAAACTCTTTCTCCAGAAAGGACCCATTCTTGGCAACAAAGATCTTGCCTTCGGATCTGAGGTAGAAGGTGTACCCAATAGTTTCTTTTGGGTATCCTATGAAGACGCATTTTTCCGACTTGGGTTCGAGCTTTTCAGGTTGAAGTTTCTTGACATAAGCATCGCATCCCCAAACTTTTAGAAACGACAGCTTAGGTTTCTTCCCAAACCACAATTCATACGGTGTCGTCTCAACGGATTTCGACGGAGCCCTATTTTAAAGTGAATGCGGCACTCTCTAAAGCATAGCCCCAAAAAGAAAGCGGTAAATCGGTAAGAGACATCATAGATCGCACCATATCTAACAGAGTGCGATTACGATGTTCGGACACACCATTACGCTAAGGTGTTCCAGGCGGCGTGAGTTGTGAAACTATTCCACATTTTCTTAAGTGTGCCCCAAACTCGTGACTCAAGTATTCTCCTCCACGATCTGATCGTAGAAACTTGATTTTCCTATCACGTTGATTTTCAACCTCACTCTGAAATTCCTTGAACTTTTCAAAGGTTTCAGACTTGTGTTTCATTAAGTAGATATACCCATACCTACTTAAATCATCAGTGAGGGTGAGAACATAACGATAGCCACCGCGAGCCTCAACACTCATTGGACCGCACACATCAGTATGTATGATTTCCAATAAGTCGGTTGCTCGCTCCATTGTTCCTGAGAATGGAGTCTTGGTCATTTTACCCATAAGGCATGGTTCGCATGTGTCAAATGATTCATAATCAAGAGACTCTAAAAGTCCATCAGCATGGAGCTTCTTCATGCGTTTGACACCTATGTGACCAAGGCGGCAGTGCCACAGGTATGTGGGACTATCATTATCAACCTTACTTCTTTTGGCACTCACATTATGAACATGTGTAGCATCACGTTCGAGATTCATAAAGAATAAACCTTTCACCATAGGAGCATGACCATAAAACATATCTCTCATAAAAATGGAACAACCATTATTCTCAGATTTAAAAGAGTAGCCATCTCGAATTAAACGATATCCTGATACAATGTTCATGCTCAAAGCTGGCACTAAATAACAATTATTAAGGTTTAAAACTAATCCCGAAGGGAGATGCAGAGGTAGCGTGCCGACGGCGATCACATTGACCTTGGAACCATTCCCGGCGCGCATCGTCACCTCGTCCTTTGCCAGTTTCCGCTTATTCCGCAGCCCCTGCTTTGAGTTACAAATGTGAGCAACTGCACCGGTATCAAATACCCAGGAGCTACTACGGGCACTAGTAAGGTACACATCAATTACATGTATATCACATATACATTTTGTTTTGCCGGCCTTCTTATCCGCTAAGTACTTAGGGCAGTTCCGCTTCCTGTGACCGCTTCCCTTGCAATAAAAGCACTCAGTCTCGGGCTTGGGTCCATTCTTTGGCTTCTTCCCGGCAGCTTGCTTGCCGGGCGCGGCAACCTCCTTGCCGTCCTTCTTGAAGTTCTTTTTACCCTTGCCTTTCTTGAACTTAGTGGTTTTATTGACCATCAACACTTGATGTTCCTTCCTGACTTCTACCTCTGCTGATTTCAGCATAGCAAATACTTCAGGAATGGTCTTTTCCATCCCCTGCATATTGAAGTTCATCACAAAGCTCTTGTAGCTTGGTGGAAGCGACTGGAGGATTCTGTCAATGACCGCATCATCCGGGAGATTAACTCCCAGCTGAGTCAAGCGGTTATGCAACCCAGACATAGTGAGTATGTGCTCACTGACAGAACTGTTTTCCTCCATCTTACAGCCGAAGAATTTGTCGGAGACTTCATATCTCTCGACCCGGGCATGAGCTTGGAAAACCATTTTCAGCTCTTCGAACATCTCATATGCTCCATGTCTCTCAAAACGCTTTTGGAGCCCCGGCTCTAGGCTGTAAAGCATGCCGCACTGAACGAGGGAGTAGTCATCGGAACGTGCCTGCCAAGCGTTCATAACATCTTGTTCTGCAGGGAGAACGGGTGCGTCACCAAGCGGTGCTTGTAGGACATAATCTTTCTTGGCAGCTATGAGGATGATCCTCAGGTTCCGGACCCAGTCCGTATAGTTGCTGCCATCGTCTTTCAGCTTGGTTTTCTCTAGGAACGCGTTGAAGTTGAGGACTACGTTGGCCATTTAATCTACAAGACATATTGTAAAATATTTAGACTAAGTTCATGATAATTAAGTTCAACTAATCAAATTATTAATGAACTCCCACTTAGATTAGACATCCCTCCAGTCATCTAAGTATTACATGATCCGAGTTTAACTAGACCGTGTCCGATCATCACGTGAGACGGACTAGTCAACGTCGGTGAACATCTTCATGTTGATCGTATCTTCTATACAACTCATGCTCGACCTTTCGGTCTTCTGTGTTCCGAGGCCATGTCTGTACATGCTAGGCTCGTCAAGTTAACCTAAGTGTTTGCATGTGTAAATCTGTCTTACACCCGTTGTATGTGAACGTCTGAATAAAACACCCGATCATCACGTGGTGTTTTGAAACAGCGAACTGTCGCAACGGTGCACAGTTAGGGGGAACACTTCTTGAATTTATTGTGAGGGATCATCTTATTTACTACCGTCGTTCTAAGTAAACAAGATGCAAAACATGATAAACATCACATGCAATCAAATAATAAACGTGACATGATATGGCCAATATCACATAGCTCCTTTGATCTCCATCTTGGGGCTCCATGATCATCTTGTCACCGGCTTGACACCATGATCTCCATCATCATGATCTCCATCATCGTGTCTCCATGAAGTTGCTCGCCAACTATTACTTCTACTACTATGGCTAACGCGTTTAGCAATAAAGTAAAGTAATTTACATGGCGTTTCTTGATGACATGCAGGTCATATAAAAGAATAAAGACAACTCCTATGGTTCCTGCCGGTTGTCATACTCATCGACATGCAAGTCGTGATTCCTATTACAATAGCATGAACATCTCATACATCACATATAGATCATTCATCATTCATCACAACTTTGGCCATATCATATCACAAACCACTTGCTGCAAAAACAAGTTAGACGTCCTCTAATTGTTGTTGCAAGTTTTACGTGGCTGAATTAGGGTTCTAGCAAGAACGTTTTCTTACCTACGTTAAAGCCACAACGTGATTTGTCAACTTCTATTTACCCTTCATAAGGACCCTGTTCATCGATTCCGCTCCAACTAAAGTAGGAGAGACAGACACCCGCCAGCCACCTTATGCAACTAGTGCATGTTAGTCGGTGGAACCGGTCTCACGTAAGCGTACGTGTAAGGTTGGTCCGGGCCGCTTCATCCCACAATACCGCTGAAGCAAGAAAGGACTAGTAACGGCAAGAAAGTTGACAAATCTATGCCCACAACAAATTGTGTTCTACTCGCGCAAGAAGAACTACGCATAGACCTAGCTCATGATGCCACTGTTGGGGAACGTTGCAGAAAACAAAAAATTTCCTACTCGTTTCACCAAGATCATCTAGGAGTTCATCTAGCAACGAGTGATTAGATGCATCTACATACCTTTGTAGATCGCGCACGGAAGCGTTCAAAAGAACGGTGATGATGTAGTCGTACTCGACGTGATCCAAATCACCGATGACCAGCGCCGAACGGACGGCACCTCCGCGTTCAACACACGTACGGGACGGGAGACGTCTCCTCCTTCTTGATCCAGCAAGGGGAAAGGAGAGGTTGATGAAGATCCAGCAGCACGACGGCGTGGTGGTGGATGCAGGGCGTCACAGCAACAGGGCTTCGCCGAGACTACGAGGGAGAGACGTAACGGGGGGAGGTGGAGGCGCCAGGGGCGGGTGTTAAATCCCTCCTCTCCCCCCCACTATATATAGGGGTGCCAGGGGGGCGCCGGCCCTAGTAGATGGCATCTACTAGGGGGGGCGGCGGCCAAGGGGAGGTTTCCCTCCCCCCCAAGGCACCTAGGGGTGCCTTCCACCACATGGACTCTTCCATGGTGGAAACCCTAGGCGCATGGGCCTATAGGGGCTGGTGCCCTTGGCCCATATAGGCCAAGGCGCACCCCCTACAGCCCATGTGGCCCCCGGGACAGGTGGCCCCACCCGGTGGACCCCCGGGACCCTTCTGGTGGTCCCGGTACAATACCGATAACCCCGAAACTTGTCCCGATGCCCGAAATAGCAGGAACTCCTCGTGACGTCCGGGATCTCATCCGGGACTCCGAACAACATTCGGGTTTCTGCATATACATATCTTCATAACCCTAGCGTCACCGAACCTTAAGTGTGTAGACCCTACGGGTTCGGGAGACAAGCAGACATGACCGAGACGACTCTCCGGTCAATAACCAACAGCGGGATCTGGATACCCATGTTGGCTCCCACATGCTCCATGATGATCTCATCGGATGAACCACGATGTCGAGGATTCAATCAATCCCGTACGCTATTCCCTTTGTCTATCGATGTGTTACTTGCCCGAGATTCGATCGTCAGTATCCCAATACCTCGTTCAATCTCGTTACCGGCAAGTCACTTTACTCGTACCGTGATGCATGATCCCGTGACCAGACACTTGGTCACTCTGAGCTCATTATGATGATGCATTACCGAGTGGGCCCAGTGATACCTCTCCGTCATACGGAGTGACAAATCCCAGTCTTGATCCATGTCACCCAACAGACACTTTCGGAGATACCCGTAGTCTACCTTTATAGTCACCCAATTACATTGTGACGTTTGGCATACCCAAAGCACTCCTACGGTATCCGGGAGTTACACGATCTCATGGTCTAAGGAAAAGATACTTGACATTGGAAAACTCTAGCAAACGAACTATACAATCTTGTGCTATGTTTAGGATTGGGTCTTGTCCATCACATCATTCTCCCAATGATGTGATCTCGTTATCAATGACATCCAGTGTCCATAGTCAGGAAACCATGACTATCTGTTGATTAACGAGCTAGTCAACTAGAGGCTCACTAGGGACATGTTGGTGTCTGTTATTCACACATGTATTACGATTTCCGGATAACACAATTATAGCATGAATAAAGACAATTATCATGAACAATGAAATATAATAATAATGCTTTTATTATTGCCTCTAGGGCATATTTCCAACAGAGGTTGCATAAGAATGCAACCTAGTCCCTGTCGTGAGGCGTCGCAGTAGATAACAAAGTCCTTAGTGAAATCCGGTGGCACAAGTATGGGAGCAGAAGTCAGGCATCTTTTCAGTTCCTGGAAACTGTGCTCACACTATGGGGACCACTCAAACTTTTTATCTTTCTTGAGAAGTTCCGTGAGAGGTTTGGCCACTATGAGAAGTTCTCAATGAAGCGGCGACAATAACTGGCTAGGCCAAGGAAACTCCTAACTTGCTTAACTATTTCAGGCGGAGTCCAATCAAGAGCGGCCTGAACTCTCTCGGGATTGACGACAATGCCCTTACCAGATATCATGTGGCCTAGGTAGGTCACTTCTGGCAACCAAAATTTGCACTTGGAGAACTTGGCATAAAGGCCATGCTCTCTGAGTTTTTCTAGCACAAGTCTAAGATGTTCGGCATGCTCTTCCTCGTTCTTCGAGTAAATAAGGATATCATCGAGGTAAACCACGACGAACTTATCTAAGTACTCCATGAAGATCGAGTTCATCAAGCGGGAGAATGTAGCTGGAGCATTGGTTAGACCGAAGGACATGACGATGTACTCATACTGGCCATAACGAGTGACAAAAGCCGTCTTAGGAATGTCCCCATTTGTGATCTTGATTTGGTGGTAGCCTAACCTCAAATCCATCTTTGAAAAGACTGAGGATCTAGCGAGCTGATCATACAAATCCTTGATCCTGGGGAGAGGATACTTGTTCTTTATCGTGACCAAATTAACGGGACGATAATCTACAACCATCTGGTCCGTACCATCCTTCTTCTTGACGAAGAGGACGGGGCAAACCCAGGGAGAAGAACTAGGACGGATGAAACCCTTTTGCAAGGATTCATCGAGTTGTTTCTTAAGCTCAGCTAGTTCTAAGGGTGCCATCTTGTAAGGTCTCCTAGAGATTGGAGCGGTTCCTGGGATAAGATCTATGACAAATTCCACATCTCTGTCAGGTGGAATGCCTGGCAGTTCCTTGGAAAGACATCCGGAAAGTCACGGCCTACCAGGATATCTTCAAGGTCTGGAAGAGGGTTGGCATTAAGAGAATAGAGCTGACGCTTTGCAACTCTGGTGGAGACAGCGACTATCTTGCCAGATGGATGTGTGAGCTAAACAGACCTAGTGTAACAATCAATCTTGGCATAATGAGCTTTCATCCAGTCCAAACCCAAGATGATGTTAATATCTGTAGACTTGAGGGCTATAAGTGATGCAAGGAATACAAGTCTGTCAACAAGGATTTCATTACCATGGCTTACACTAGAAGTTTGCCATTTGGATCCAGGAGTTTGAATTACTAGTGGAGAGGGCATATCACAAAATGAGATGTTGTGCAAGTTAGCATAGCTTTCAGAAATGAAGGTGTGAGATGCTCCGGTATCAAATAAAACCGATGCTAGATGGCAATTGACAAGGAGTGTACCAAGAACGACATCCGGATCATCATGAGCGTCTTTAGCTGAGACGTGATGCACACATCCACGTTCAGCGGGAGCTGACTTGACACTAATCATCTTGCGTGATGGCTTACCACGGCCAACAGACTTCTCAGGCTGGGGTGGAGCATATTTGGTTTGAGAGCAGTCACGTGCATAGTGTCCTGGCTCTCCGCATGTGAAGCAAGTCACTGAAGTAGGACGTGGACCCGCATTGACAAGCGGTCTACCGATAGGTCTAGGTGGAGCATGTAACTGAACTGGGTGAGGTGCCACACAAGATGGCCTTGGTGTATAACCGGGTGGAAGAGTGGAGTTCGGAGCCCAAATCCGATGCTTCTGCGAAGTAGAACCGGAGGAAGAACCCAAATCACGGGTGTGCTTACGAGACTCCTCGTAAGTGAGCTAAGCTATCTCTGCATTAATGGCCTTGTTCACAAGAGCCTGAAATGTATTGCAATGATGCAAGTGGAGATCACGACACAACTTGGGGTTGAGACCCTTCCGGAACCTAGCCTGCTTCTTGGCGTCCGTGTACACCTCTTCTGTAGCATAGCGGGCAAGGTTCTCAAATTACTATAAGCATCAACAGCCATCTTACTCTGGGTGAAACTACAAAACTCTTCTCTCTTGCGGTCAATGAGAGCCAGGGGGATGTGATGCTCGCTAAAAGCGTCAGTGAAATCTCTCCAGGTGGTTATCTGGCCAGCTGGAAGCATAGCCTCATAGTTCTGCCACCAAAGACTAGCAGGACCTTCCATGTGATAGGCAGCATAGGTGACCTTGTCACTTTCAGCTACGTTCGCAGAACGCAGCTTGTGAGTGATACTACAGAGCCAGTCATCTCCATCGAGTGGTTCAATGGAATGATGGAAGGTAGGTGGTTTCAGACCAATGAAATCATAGATGGTCGCTGACTCTTTGTACTGATGGGAGGTGTTCTCCTCAATACGTGCTAACAAGCAGTTAGACTCTCGCTTGTTCTTCTCCATCTCCATCATGAACTCTGCCAATGAAGACTGGTCGGGAGGATCCTCATCCCTACCATCTCCGTGGTTCCGGCTATAAGCAACAGAACTTCCGTTAACTGACGACATCCTAAAGAACCAACCAAGGAAACAAGGATGGATTCAGCATCATCATAAGGATGTAGATTATAGTACGAGGAAAAATACTTTCTCTTGAACTCCTAGGATAATTCTGGCAGCATAACGGCAGTAAAATGCTCGAAATGAGACATTCTGCCAAAGATGGGGTAGCACCATACTCAACATCATCACTCAAAGTTCTGGGATATTGCTAAACAGGCTACACCGGAGGTACTCAAACTGGGATATGACTCAGATCAACCAAACCTTAGAGACTACAGAGTAGTAACACGTGATCCTGATAGACGGAAGAGAAAGCCTAGTTCCTTATCCCCGTAGGAAAGATAGGATGACTCATATCAGAAGGCATGAGGCATAAGGAGTAAAAAAGAGCCTTACGTTCCCTTCCACAATCAATTCCCCAATATAGCTAAAGAATTTCTAGACTCAACTTCGACCAGGTTGGCTTGGTAATCCTACAGGCAGTCAGGCTCTGATACCAAAGTTGTCGGGACCCTGATTCCAAGTCACATCGATCTAGCCGGTAACACCTCATATCACTTTGCGGCCTCAGGCACGGTATCCTCACGGGTGTCGCTTTACCTTGGCCCGGGACCATTTGCGCCTTTTGGCTCACGTATATGATTGTGTTGCTAGCATCCATATGACAGAGAACCTGGGCCGACATGGCTAGTCATGAACCCAAAGCGGCACTAACCTATGGGGACAGGCATACATGATTCACATCGAGCATGTCGGTCAGCAGCATGTGAATCCGGGCTATAGCACTGGGCTAACAGGACTCCGGGGAACCCGGGCTGTAGCAGGCTAGGCAGGACTCCGGATGTCACTGCGTGACATTTCCTTGAGGGGACAGACACAGGAACAAAGCGAAACACATGCCGGCCAGTCAAGTGTCCTGAGCAGTAGTGCTGGGCTATCAGGACTCCGGTGAACCGGGCTGTAGCGGACTACTATGGCTCAAGGAAGCACTAGACTACATTTCCCCATAAGAGAGGTTGCCAAGGATAAACAACTAGATTGTCGGATCCCACACATAGCAATACACGTCACACGTATGCATAACATGCAAGTATGTGCTGTACAACATGGCATCACAACATAACACAAACTCATATAGATAAAGGCCCAGAAGAGCCACATAGCATTAAATACAAACAGGGGTCACATGACCCATCATTCAGAGCATACAAGCAACGGAAGCACTACATGTCTGAGTACAGACAACTACAAAAGGAAAAGGCTCTAAAGCCTGACTATCTACAAGTCCCTCCCAAGGGACCAAGATCGTAGCTGAGGTAACAAGCTACTCGTCGAAGTCCAAGCGGTACTACTAGTGATACAGATGTCTCACCTGCAAAACATAAATAAAGCAAACGTGAGTACAAAGGTACTCAACAAGACTTACATCAGATCCTATCATACATGCATTTGTATCAAGAAGGTAATGTGGGGTTTAGTTGCAGCAAGCCAACTTTGACTCAGTGGCTATCCTGTTCTACGACAACGAGAAACTTCTTTGAGATGAGGTAGCGCACACGAGTCCACTAATCACCACATCAATACACTACTATGGATCCATCCTCGTCTCCTTACGAGAAGGCCATCCATAGCACTCACACTTGTCTTGAGCATTTTAGAGTATCCACTTAAAGTTGTCTATGTACCACGTAAGCATCCAAGAAGTCCATAACCGAGGACACGACTATTCGAATAGATCATGTTAACCCTGCAGGGGTGTACTTCTTCACACACGCTCTCACCACTTATCACCATGTACACATCATGTATCTCGGCAACCTTCAAGCGGAAGCCTGGCGAGGGTATCGGCCACAACCTGACTAACCACGCAAGACTCTAATCCAGGTTTATCGCCTATTTGGGTTCCATCCGCAAGGAGATCCGGCCGGGGTGTCGCTCACGGCCCCAAATGATGTGAGCAGGGTTCCCAAGCCCACCATCCGGGTGCCACTTGGTACACCATGCCACCTGTGCCTAGTCTGTCCCGAGCCTACCCTGCCGGGTGCCACTCGGTAGAAAAATAGCACTACCTACAACACCAGAAACTATTTACAACTCCTGGACAGAGATCAAGTTGGCTAATAAGTCGAGAGGGGTCGAGTTACCGGAACCCAACATGTGGTAGTAGCTAGTCCTTGGACTACATACACAGAACTCAGTTCTTAGGGACGGTTCCAGTGAGACAAGCCACCATGTACTCCTACATGGCCTCTCACCGCTACCTTTACCAAATCGTGTTCACACGCTTAACTCTCAACATCAGAACATAGCACTCTAATTCATTCCCAATGAATCAGACCTGACATACTCTAAGCAATAGCAGGCATGGCATGGCAAGAACACAACATGGCTCAAGCAACTCCTACACATGCTAGTGGGTTTTAACTATTTACTGTGGCAATGATAGGTCATGCAGAGGAATGGGTTCAACTACCGCAGCATAAAGTAGCAGTTGAATCGTTGTTGTCCTAATGCAATAAATGAGAGCAGGAGCGAGAGAGTAGGATTGTATCGGAATGAACAAGGGGGGTTGCTTGCCTAGTAGATCAACAGGGGGGCACTGCTCCTCAGACAGGTACTCTCGAACACTCTCCGGAGCAGGACCTATCAAGAAGGAACAGTGTCGGAAATCAAAACACAAGCGTATGCAACATTATGATGCATGAACATGGTAATGATGTTATGATTGCAATAATGCATCTAGCAACCATTTAAATGAAGTCCATATGGACCAAGGGTTCATATGCACTCCATATTTAGCATTTAAAATGCCATTATCATGAAAGTGGTGCAGATGGATAGATTGAATTTTTCTGATAATTTTTCATATATAAATTATTTCAATCTGAGCTACGGTTGAATTTCTATGAATTTTTGAAGTTTATATCATTTTCTGGAATTTCCTGATTTATTTTAAATCCAGAAAATGATATATTGCGTCAGCACAGCATCATGCTTACGTCATCAGGTCAAAGGCACTGACCAAGTCAAACCTGACGTGTGGGATCCACAGGTCAGTGTCTGTGGCTAATCCTAAATTAAATTAAACCTAAACTGGTTTAGTTAATGGGGTTGGGCCCATGCGTCAGTGACCCAATTAGTTAACAGGGTTTAATTAGTTAGTAAACTAATCCTAAATGAGAAATTAGCAGGGCCGGGCCCCACATGTCAATGACCCATATGGGTTAAAACTAGTCAACTAGGCGGGTCAAACACGGTCAGCCCGCCGGGGTTTAGCCGCCGGCGAGGCAGGACGCGGTGGAGGCCTGGGATTTGGTCCTCTGGTGACCATTTGGGCGACGGAGGCCATGAGCGAGGAGCCAGAGCTTGTCCGCGTCTTCTGGGGCAAGTGGGAGAGGCAGGGACGGCCGGAGCTCACCGGAATCAAGCTCGAGGCGGAGGCCGGAGTTCGGCTCCAGGCGAAACCGGGCTGCGGGGCACGGGGAGGCCACCCAAGGGGTTCCGCGGCACCCTCATGGCACTAGGAGCACGATGGGGTGCTCGGTTTGGGCGAAGGCGGGCCGAGACGACGATGGCGACATGGCTGTGCGGCGGCGAGCTTAGGTCATGGCGGCGCTAGCGCTAGAGGACGCGAGGGATGACAGGGCAAGGGGGAACCGGGTCAACGGCTCATCGCGGAGCTGCAGGGATGGTAAGCGGGCTCGGGGACGCGGCGGAGTGGCCGGATCGATGAAGAAGGGCGCCGGAGCCGAAGCTTGAAGACGATGATGATGGTAGCTGCTCGGGGCCTATGTGCTTCCTTCCTTCGGTGCAGAGGTGAAACGAGAGGTGGCGGAGGCTCTGGACAGCTCAGGGAGGCAAGGCGACGGCGGTGGGCGCAGCGGCTCACGGCGGCGTGCTCAGGCGCGTGAGGGGGAGAGCGAGGGATAGAGATAGAGGAAAGGGGAGGGCATGGGGAGAGAGTGAAGGAGGTTGGGGTGGTGCGTGGCGGCTCCAGGAGCCTCTCCCGCGTCGGCGGAAGCAGGAGGTGGCCACAGCGTGTGGCCGCAGGCGCCGGGCACACGCCCTCGTCCTCCTGGCAGAGGAGGAAGATGACAGGGGGAGGCTGCTGGGCTGGCCAGCCAGCTGGGCCGGCTTCTCTCCTGGGCCAGGTAAGCCAGGTGAGGTTTTTCCCTTTTGTTTCTTTTTTCTATTTTCTGTCATTTGTTTCCTGATTTAGTAAAATACTAAATCAACTTATTTAATTCTGTCAAATTTTGCAGGGACCTAAGGGATTAATCCAAAGCCCCTCACCAAAATTCAGATTATTGGACAATATTTTATGTATATAAAATATTTATCCAACACAAATAATTACTGGATTAATTCCAAATGTCCAAAATAAATATTTATGAGCTCCTAAAAATATTGGTTTGATTTTTACCTCTGACCAATATTTTCAGAGAGTAACATGAACATTTTCTTGGAGCTTTTTGGAGCAATTTTTATCTGGATTATTTCTAGAAATGAATTCTGAGGGTTTCCCAAATCCCCATTTCAAATTTAAATGTAATTTAAACATGATGCACAAAGGACTAGCTGGTCTAGGTCATACCAGAACTAGGGATGTGACACGCATGATGAACTTCATCTTCAACGCCTACACAAATGACTTTGTTTTGGTCTATCGCGACGACATTCTGGTCTTTTCGAAGAACAAGGAAGATCATGCCAAGCACTTGCGTTTGGTGCTCGATAAGCTCAGGGAACATCAGTTCTACGCCAAGTTCTCAAAGTGCGAGTTTTGGCTCGATGAGGTTCTCTATCTTGGGCATATCATCTCTGCCAAGGGCATAGCGGTGAATCCTGAGAAGGTGTCTGCAATTGTGAATTGGGAACCACCTCACAACGTGAAGCAACTCCGCAGCTTCCTTGGTCTCGCAAGCTATTGTCGAAGGTTCGTTGAGAACTTTTCAAAGATCACGAAGCCTCTTTCTAACCTTCTCCAGAAGCACGTCAAGTACGTTTGGTCTCCAGAATGTGACATCGCTTTCAACACTTTGAAAGAGAAATTAGTCACTGCTCCAGTTCTGACTCCTCCAGATGAATCCAAACCGTTCGAGGTCTTTTGCGATGCCTCTCTTCAAGGTCTTGTTGCAGTGTTGATGCAAGAGAAGAAAGTTGTGGCTTATACCTCTCGCCAGTTGAAGCCCAACGAGAAGAACTACCCCACTCATGACCTCGAGTTGGCGGCAGTTGTGCATGCTCTTTTGACTTGGAGACATCTCTTATTGGGAAGAAAAGTGGACATCTTCACTGACCACAAGAGTCTCAAGTACATCTTCACTCAGCCTAATCTCAACCTCAGGCAGACTCGTTGGGTCGAAATGATTTAAGAGTATAATCCGAGT
This sequence comes from Triticum dicoccoides, assembly GCF_002162155.2. NCBI lineage: Eukaryota > Viridiplantae > Streptophyta > Magnoliopsida > Poales > Poaceae > Triticum > Triticum dicoccoides. The sequence continues at coordinate 683,249,166 of NC_041388.1, forward strand.
ATCGAGTATACTCCAGGCAAGGCCAATGTGATTGCTGACGCTTTGAGCAGGAAGGCTTATTGCAACAGTCTGATTCTCAAGACTTACCAACCCGAGCTTTGTGAAGCTTTCCGCAAACTCAATCTGCAAGTTGTTGCTCAAGGTTTCCTCGCCAACCTTCAAGTCTCTCCTACTTTGGAAGATCAGATTCGCGAGGCTCAACTTCTTGATGCTATGGTGAAGAAGTTGAAGATTGGGATTGCCAAGAGTCAACCCAAATACAAATGCTATCGCCTTGATGACAAGGATACTCTCTTCTTCGAGGATCGTATTGTTGTGCCCAAGGGTGACCTTCGTAAAGTTATCATGAATGAGGCGCACAATTCACTCCTCTCCATCCACCCTGGGAGTACAAAGATGTATCAGGACCTCAAGCAGGCTTATTGGTGGACTCGAATGAAGCGAGAGATTGCTAAATTCGTGAATGAATGTGATGTCTGCAGAAGAGTGAAGGCAGAACACCAACGACCAGCTGGTCTCCTCCAACCTCTTGCCATTCTAGAATGGAAGTTTGACCACATTGAGATGGACTTCGTGACTGGGTTTCCAAAGTCCAAGCGTGGCAATGATGCTATATTCATTGTCATCGACAAACTCACTAAAGTGGCTCACTTTCTGCCTATCAAAGAGTCTATCACTGCAGCTCAATTGGCGGAGCTTTATACCTCTCGGATTGTCTCGCTGCATGGCATTCCACAAGTGATCTCTTCAGACCGTGGCAACATCTTTACCTCCAAGTTTTGGGATTCTTTTCAGAAGGCCATGGGAACCAACATCCACTTCAGCACAGCTTTCCATCCTCAAACTAGCAGTCAAGTCGAGCGTGTCAATCAGATTCTGGAAGATATGCTCAGGGCTTGCGTTATCTCCTTCGGCATGAAGTGGGAAGATTGTCTTCCATATGCCGAATTCTCCTACAACAACAGTTTTCAAGCAAGTTTAGGCAAGGCCCCATTCGAAATTCTGTATGGCAGGAAGTGTCGTACTCCTCTTAACTGGTCAAAAACCGGTGAACGTCAACTTCTTGGAAATGACTTGATCAGAGAGGCAGAGGAAATGTGCAAAGTCATTCGAGATAACCTCAAAGCAGCGCATTCGCGCCAGAAGAGCTACTATGATAGTAAGCATCATGATTTGGCTTTCGAGATCGGAGACCATGTTTACCTCCACGTCTCTCCAATGAAAGGTACTCGTCACTTCGGTATCAAAGGGAAGCTTGCTCCTACATATGTGGGTCCTTTCAAAATCATCAGTAAGAGAGGCGATCTCGCCTATCAACTCGAGCTTCCTTCAAACCTTGCAAATGTGCATGACGTGTGCAGACTAAGGCATAGCCTAGTGGTGGGAAGGGGCTGATGCCTTCCCACCCACCCAGGTTCAAGGCTTGGTACTTGCAATTTGGATTTGTTGCACCAATTATGCTGTAGGGGGTTCCCTTACAGTATTTCTATCAAAAAAAATGTGCACGACGTGTTCCATGTCTCTCAGCTCCACAAGTGCTTCAAGACTCCTGACCGCACCGTCAACTTCAAAGACATTGATCTCCAAGAAGATCTCTCTTATCGTGAGCACCCCGTTGCTATTCTTGAAGAGACTGAACGCAAGACTCGCAATAAGTCAATCAAATTCCTCAAAGTCAAGTGGTCACACCATTCCGACCGTGAAGACACCTGGGAACGCGAGGATCACCTCCGTTCTGAGTACCCGGCATTCTTCTAGTCCTAGATCTCGAGACGAGATCCTTTCGTAGTGGTGGAGTGTTGTAACACCCCGGATGTAATTTACCTTATATGTACTCCAACTCTTTCCGTTTCCGGCACTAAGTTATTTTATTTCCTCGGGTTCGGGTTGTTGTCTCCGTGTGTCGTTGTCGTTGTCATGCATCTCATATGATGTCATCATGTGCATTGCATTTGCATACGTGTTCATCTCATGCATCCAAGCATTTCCCCGTTGTCCGTTTTGCATTCCGGCGCTCCTATCTCCTCCGGTGGTCCTTTCTACCTTCTTTTCGTGTGTGGGGGTTAAACATTTCCGGATTGGACTGAGACTTGCCAAGCGGCCTTCGTTTACTACCGGTAGACCGCCTGTCAAGTTTTGTACCATTTGGACTTCGTTTGATACTCCAACGGTTAACCGAGGGACCGAGAAGGCCTCGTGTGTGTTGCAGCCCAACACCCCTTCAATTTGGCCCAAAACCCACCAAAAACCTCTCCATCATCTAGAGCGTTCGATCACGATCGCGTGGCCGAAAACCGCACCTCATTTGGACACTCCTAGCTCCCTCTATGCCTATAAATAGCCCCTCTCCCGAACTTCCCGGATCTCCTTCTTCCCCAAACCCTAAAAATCGCCTCGCGCCGCGCCAGACATGTCCGTCCCTGGCCGGACGCTTCGGGCCGCCGTGCCCAGCCAGTGACACCGCGCCACGTGTCACGTCGGGAGCTTCCCCACCGCCGGACCGCTCGGCCCGCCGCGGGCCCCCGAGCCCGTTCCCTCCGCGCCGCCCGCGCCTGCCTCTTCGCCGCCCAAGGCCGCGTCAACCGCCGCCACATCGCCACACCTTGCCTCCAACTCCGGCGGCCCGCGCCGCCCCGCGCCTTCTCCAGCGGCCGCCGCACTCCTCGCCGGCCGGAGCCGCACCTCGCCGCCGCAGGCCTCCGCCTCGTCGCCCCTCGTCGTCCGCGCCAAGTCCGGCGACCCCGCATCCCTCTCCGACGAGCTCCAGCCACTACCACCATCTCCGGCGACCTCCGAGCTACAGTAACTCCGGCGAGCGCATCGGGAATCATGCCAGATCTGGATCTGAGTTTTTCTCCTTGGTTGACTTTCTCCCGAAACCCTAGTTATTTTACATTTTTCATCATGCCGTAACTTTGCATCTGTAGCTCCGTTTTGTGCGTGTAGCATATCAAAATGTTCGCCTCAGAGAGTACATCATTTCATCTCATTGCATCATTTTCATTTGAGCTCATCTTGATACCCGCAATGCTGTTGGAAGAGAGCTATTTGAGTTAATTGTCAGATCTGCTGCACCAAATAGCTATTTGTCATTTTTGCCATGATTAATGTGTGCATGATATGTTCCTGAGCTCTACATGAGTTTTGTTATATGCCATGCCATCTTTACAGAGGTGATATCCATGTATTTTTGTGACATGTGTGGTGACTAGCACAGCTTGCAAAGTAGTGCATTCGTTAATGCTGATTTCAGGGACTTAGAATTTCTCCAAGTCCTTGATCTGTTGTTATTAATATGCCATATGTTCATGTTGTTTCCTAGTGATCCGTGCCTCTTTTGAGGATGATCAGTAAGGATGATTTGTTAATCTTGTGGTGCTCTATCCACCCATGTCTTTGTTTGCATTTATGGAGAAACCTAGCTTGAGTCAATCGAGCTCTACTTTTGCTATTTCGTGAATCCTGGCAGATTGTCTACTTGTTAGCGATTTTGCCGAGGATGTTGTTGTTGATCCATGCATCTATGTTGTTGTTCTTGCCATGTATAGCTTATGTAATATGTACTCTTGGTGGGTGTATTCTTAGTTTGTCATGTCATGCTCTGTAGTGAGTGCATCGAGCTCGTAAACATGCCTACTCGTTAACAGTTTTGCATCCTCCAGTTTTTCACTAAGTCTGTACCCTGATTATGTTTTTGCCATGTTCACATGCTTGCAATTGTATTTTCTCATCCCTTTTGGCTCAAGGTCACTAAGGGACTTTTGTTAAGCTCTTTGAGTAGCTCCATGCCGTGCCTTGCTTTGCCATGTTAAGTTCCTGTAGCATACAGTTTTCATGCTCCAAAATGTGCTACCTGATCTGAAATTCCAGACTTGTGTTAATTTCACTAAGTCTGAAACCTGTTTATCAATTGCACTTTTGCCATGCTTGTTTGAACCTGTTAATGGATGAATTGGCCGTAGCTCAGTGTTCATCTTTTGTCAAGAATCATGAGTGGATCCCTGCCATGTATTTTGTTGTCATGTTTGAGTGTTGTAGCATATTTATCTTGATGCATTTAGATGGCTACTTGCTGTTTATCGCAGACATGTGCCATATTTGTTTTGCTTGCCATTTCCAAACCGTGCCTCCGATTCCGGTGATCTTTATATCGATTTCAATCGAAATCACCTCACCTTTCCAGTGGCACACAAGTTGAGGCCAGGTTCAATCATTTCTTGTCTAATCTTGCATATGCATCACATATCGCATCTCGCATAGCATACCATGTTTGCATCATGTTGTTGGAGCTTTGCACGTGGTTGATTGTGTTCCTTTTGGTTGTTTGTCTTGTTTGGGTAGAGCCGGGAGACGAGTTCGCTAACAAGGAGCCCGTTGAGTTTGCTTCCGAGGATCAAGTCAACCCTGACAACTTTGCAGGCAAGATGATCATACCCTCGAAATCACTTCTATCTTTGCTTGCTAGATGCTCGCTCTTTTGCTATGCCTATGCTACGATGCCTACCACTTGCTTATCATGCCTCCCAAATTGCCATCTCAAACCTCTAACCCACCCTTTACCATGCAAACCGTTAATTGGCTATGTTACCACTTTGCTCAGCCCCTCTTATAGCGTTGCTAGTTGCAGGTGAAGATTGGAGATCGTTCCTTGTTGGAACTTTATTTTCTTGTTGGGATATCACTATATTATCTTGTTATCTTAATGCATCTATATACTTGGTAAAGGGTGGAAGGCTCGGCCTTTTTTCCTAGTGATTTGTTCCACTCTTGCCGCCCTAGTCTCCGTCATATCGGTGTTATGTTCCCGGATTTTGCGTTCCTTACGCGGTTGGATGATAATGGGAACCCCTTGACATTTCGCCTTGAATAAAACTCCTCCAGCAATGCCCAACCTTGGTTTTACCATTTGCCACCTAGCCTCTTTTTCCCTTGGGTTTCTGGAGCCCAAGGGTCATC
>NC_041388.1:683254383-683312582 GCF_002162155.2 Triticum dicoccoides
GGCTACCAGGGGAAACTCTGGGCTGGCCTACCCGACGTCTTGCTCATCCGGTGTGCCCTGAGAACGAGATATGTGCAGCTCCTATCGGGATTTGTCGGCACATCTGGGTGGTGTTGCTGGTTTAGTTTTACCCTTGTCGAGGATGTCTTGTAGAACCGGGATGCCGAGTCTGACCGGAATGTCTCGGGAGAAGGTTTATCCTTCGTTGACCGTGAGAGCTTGTGATGGGATAAGTTGGGACTCCCCTGTAGGGATTGAACTTTCGAAAGCCGTGCCCGCAGTTATGGGCAGATGGGAATTTGTTAATGTCCGGTTGTAGATAACATGAACCTTAACTTAATTAAAATGAATCAACTGCGTGTGTTACCGTGATGGTCTCTTCTCGGCGGAGTCCGGGAAGTGAACACGGTGTTGGAGTAATGTTTGCCGTAGGTTGTTCTTTAGTTATTCGTTCGTGCTTTGCCTTCTCTTCTCGCTCTCTTTTGCGAACAGGTTAGCCACCATATATGCTAGTCGCTTGCTGCAGCTCCACATATTACCTTGCCTTACCTATAAGCTTAAATAGTCTTGATCGCGAGGGTGCGAGATTGCTGAGTCCCCGTGACTCACAGATTACTTCCAAACCAGATGCAGGGCCCGATGACTCCGTTCCAGATGATGCGCTTGAGCTCAAGTGGGAGTTTGACGAAGACTCACGCCGTTACTATGTGTCTTTCCCTGATGATCAGTAGTGGTGCCCAGTTGGGGCGATCCGGACCATGTCGCTTGTTGGGGTTGATCTTTTATTTTGGTACCATAGTCGGACCATGAGTGTATTGGATGATTGTAATGCTATTTATGTACTTTGTGTGACATGGCGAGTGTAAGCCAACTATGTACCTTTCTGCTTATTATCTATATTACATGGGTTGTTGTGAAGATTACCTTACTTGCGACATTGCTTTCAATGCGGTTATGCCTCTAAGTCGTGCTTCGACACGTAGGAGATATAGCCGCATCGAGGGCGTTACATATTTGCTTGGAATGATGGATAGGCCAAGTACTTCTACCAACCCACTCTTCATCGAGCAAGACAACGACATATCTTCCTACGTCACAAAGAGCCACCTCTTTGGTGCACAACAAGCTTTGCATCAAGAACAACAAGCAATGAGCGACCACATCGACAACCTCGCCACCGACTTGCGACTCTCCGAGCAATGTACAAGATACTACTTCGACAACAAGCTCGACGAACAAAAACAAGAGAGCAATGCAAGAATGCACGAGATTCGTGCCTTGTTGGTCAACCTCTCTTCTACCTCTTCGTCCTACTCAAGATGGAGCCGCTCGAGTCGACACTCCGATGACACCATCTCCGGCTCAAGTACTCCGACATCAAACACTCATTGGCGAGCAGCGCGCCAAGACCATCAAGAAAACCGCAATCCTCTACACGGCAATCCTACACAAGAGCAATTCGATGAGCAAGCACATTGGCATCGCCAAAACCAAGCTACTCTCGCACAAGCAGAAGAACGGCAACGTCTACGCCAACACGAGGAAGAACGAGCGAGACAACACCAAGACGAACAAGATGTCGAGGCACAACATCAAGAGCAACCATGGTGAGAAGCTCGAGCACTTGAGGCGCAACGTGCCCTCAACGAAACAAGTCGCGCCGTACCCGCACGCAACCACCATAGGCGCGAGCAATAAGAAGCGCTTCGCAATGAAGTTCAAGAGAGGATCTATCAATCTCGAGTGCATCGTCAAGTTCCACAAGCTCCTCGACAAGAACCCCATGTTCACCAAGAACAACATGAGGTTGACAACCCTCCACACCAAGAGCAACATGAGGTTGAGAATCCTCCCCGACAAGAGCACCATGAGGTTGACAATCCTCCATGACAAGGACGTCATCACCCTAGACCCCAACACAAAGAAGAGCAACACTACGGCAAGCTCAAGTTCACCATGTCCAAGTTCACCGGAAGCAATGATCTTGGAGAGTACCTTTCGTGGGCATTGAAGGTCGACAAGATATTTCATTTGCACAACTATGAGGAAGAGAAGAAGATCGCCATGGCATACCTTGAGTTCCAAGACTATGTCCTCATATGGTGGGAACAAGTCACTGAGCGACGAGAAGCAAGAGGTGAACCACCAATCACCACTTGGGATCTAATGAAGAATGTGATGAGAGCATGCTTCGTGCCAACATACTATAACCGCGACCTCTTCAAGAAATTCCAACTCCTCAAGCAAGGAACAAAGAGCATTGAAGAATACTACAAAGAAATGTAGATTGCCATGATAAGAGCCAATGTCACGGAAGATAATGATCAAACTATGGTATGTTTCTTGAATGGACTCAATCACCCTATCAAGAAGATTGCCGACTTCCAACCATACTCGAACCTCATCGAGCTAGTGCACCAAGCTACCAAGGCAGAACGTCAAGTGCAAGATGACTTCAAGTATGCCAAATTATCATCCAAGAGCTACGGCTTCTCCAACAACCAAGCTTCAACGACTCCAACACCTCCTACCCCAACCAAGCCATCTACAAGCAACGGCAATAAGTAAAGTTACAAGAAAACTTCGACAACCTCAAGCCATCCTCCTACTACAAGAAACTTCAAGCCGAGAGCTTCATCATCATCTAATCCAACCAATGAGACCATCAAGACAAGTTCCTTAAAATGCTTCCCATGCAGCGACCGAGGCCAAAAGCCTTCGAGTGTACCAACAAGCACACCATGATCCTCAACGATGACGGAACCTATGACTCCATGAGTGAAGAGGAAATCAAAGCCCTTGAGCAAGTGGCCATGCACCGACTAGTGAACAAAGATGAAGATGATCAAGCCTTTTGTGATGAAGATTCGAGCCCCGCTCTTGTTGTCTCCAAGGTCTTGACACTTCAACATCAACATCAACAAGACGAAGACCAAAGATGATATATCTTCCATACCAAGGTGGGCATCAATGGAAGGTCCGTCAAGGTCATCATCAATGAAGAGAGTTGTTATAACTTAGCAAGTGAAGACCTATGCTCCAAGCTCCAATTGGTCAATATGAAGCACCTGCATCCTTAGAAGATTCAATGGCTAAGCGACTCCGGCACTATCCAAGTCGAGCATATGGTGCAAGTTTCCTTCAAGATCGGAGCTTACGAAGACACTTTGGAGTGTGATCTCGTTCTGATGTCCGTTTGCCACCTCCTTCTTGGATGACCATGGCAATTCACTACAACAAAAACACCCCTATAACAACACATGCCTACCAACGAAACATACCTATGTGTTGTTTGGGTCAACGTCCCACCTCCCACCTCCCGTCTCCCCACCTCCCTGTACCCACCTTCACATTATCCACTGAAAAAAATCTACATGTTACCTCTGCCTCCTCCATCCAAGGAGTACGCGGCCAAGCCAAATCTATTCTCTCCGTGACCACAACGTCGCAGCCGCCGCCACCAGTGATTCTGCCTAGCTCCAGCGCTTGCTGCACCACCGCTCACAAGAGCAGCTACCCCTCACTACCCTTCCCCGATCCCTCGCCATGGAGACTTCCTCCGCGCCCACATGCGGCCCGCCGCAACCCTAGTTACCATAGGTCACCAACGCCCCGCGCCTCCTTTGTCTTGTCGATCTACTGCCCCGCGCCTCCTCTGGTTTGTCGACCTACTGCCCCGCGCCACGTCTCCGCACGCACCGCTCCCGGCTCGGCCTTGGTGGTGCTGCTCCGCCTCAGCAATCTCGACTCCGACGCCGCTCACGGTTCAGCAAGCCACTCCTCTTCTGACCCGCTCTTCTCTTACACTATTTGGTTCTTTCTTTGGCAGGCCAGGGCGGATTCTTTGCCGGCCATCGTGATGACAATCCACTATATCTTGACTGCTCATCCCGATCCACCGCCGCGGGCGCTGGCTTGCACCGGCATCAATGTCACTACACTCCGTAAATCAGAGGATGCCTAACATCGCACGGTTTGTCTCTTGCCCTTCCTTCCTTTGAGATTGTATCACTGAGCGCTTACTTGTGTACCTCTATCCTTCTCATGTAGTGCTGCCACCATGTATGACTCTAATTGAAACCATGACAGTGCGAAACACGGAGTGTATGCATCGTTCATGTCTATGCATCTTATTATATAATATATATATATATATACAGCAATGTTCATTATATGTATAGCTCACACCATTTTCCCTTGTTAATTAATTTCAGTGTAAGATTATTTTTTATGTGGCTTGGCGTTTTTCATTAGTCCCCTAGAACACATAACCGATGAGATGGCTATATCTTTCAGGTAATGATCTGCCCACGGTGTTTTCAAGTGGAGAGGCGGATGATTTAAAGTGCTAGTATCAGAATATTAGATCACTGGTGGCGTGTTGTCTGCTGGAAGCAATTCGCCTAGAGGGGAAAGGGTGGCCGTTGTACTGGGGGTGAGAACAATCGAGGGCGAGGCACACGTGGGTGGGGAGGAAACACTTGGTGCTAGGTTAAAGGAAGGGCTGAGTATGATTAGTCCGGTGTAGTTACAGGTGTTGGCCTCTAGCTTGCTGTTAAAGACGTGTTCTTGTAGAGGACCAGAGTAATGCTTTAATTCCCGCCAATGCATCAATGCAAGGTATGTTGTGCTTGAAACTTTTGTGGAGCGTTCACTACATAGTAGTGTTAATGCTTTTCCATGTTCTTTCAAACCATACTTCAATATGCTAATGTACATGCTTCAATATACTCCATCTGAGAACAGTTTGTCGGGATATGAGGATGAGTCAAGTTAGTCCGTTTAGACTGATCTGTATAGAACCCAATATGTTTTTTGACTGAAACCCAATATGTTGCAACCCTGATCTTATTTCTTGTACTGTATGGCATCTATTTTAGACTCTGGACCAGTTTTTCCTAATAAATAAAGAATAGTCTGCTCAAGCGGCAGGCAAAACTTTATAATTCCCTTCATTATATATGAAAATATGGCTACTTTTTTGTTGTGGGGGATGTTTAGCTTATTTTTTTATCTAAATCATATAGAACTTAAATGTAATGTGAACATTGCGAACAGTTACAATGTTAATATAAGTAAGATAGCATGCCATAGTTTAAGATTTACAAGAACACCAGATTAGTTATTTCCTCCCCTGCAAAAAAAATTAGTTATTTCCTGATATATATAGTTCTTAAAACGAAACTCGTCATGTCAAAAATTATGAACTATTTATTTTTATTGCTCAGAGTATTGCCCTATAGGTAGTGAGCTCGATGTTGAACTGTAAACTTAGAAGAAAAAGTTCATTAAAAGGTAGAAACAAATATCATACAAAATATAGATTACTGGTAAAGATTTCTAGATAGAAAGTTAAGAGATGAAAAGCTACAATGCCACACAAGATAAACACTAGCCCCTCAAATATGGTGATTTCAACAATCCTTTTGCACATGGATGTTTCAGATAAAGAGCTACCTAGAGTTCAAGCTCCATTTTGCATTTCCGATTTAACCTTTTTCGAAAGGTGCTTATAATACAGGAAACACTTTAGATAGAAATTCTACCTTGAGTGTTCATTATCTGACACTTCTGCTGAACTTATCGCAGGATACCAGAATATGGGTTGCTTTAGACTTTCCTGGAGGAACTGGTGACAAAATACACAGAAACAAAGTTTGTTAAATTATCTCCACTAACTATATTCCCAACTACCCATATAGGATGTTTCCAAAGGGATTTCTGTTGGTCTGCAGCCGCTTTGTGGAATGAAATGCACACCTGAATGTAAGTTATATGACACAATCAGTTTCCATTATCTTAGTTCAAGTATTCTTTTTCTGAGGTTAATTGAAGTTACTCTTCTTTATTTAGTTGGCTGGACAAAAAAATAACAGTCTGTGTGGCTATGTTAAAGTTGCAATTACCCAATCGCAGTATACAATTTACAATATTTGTGTATACTGTCATCAAGATGCCTTAACGTGAGTAATCTTTGATCTTAGGATGAGAATTCTCTTTTTGTACTAAGAGGGACCATGTTCATTATGACATGCATTTCTATATATTAGATATATGGTCCTAATGTAATTTTGGCTTGCGACATATGGTAAAAGAAAAGAAAAGGATTGAGGTAAAACATTTAAGAGTGCGTAACAGAGTGGCATGCCTAGTTCACAGTTATACATTCTTGTTACAATTAAATCAAGCATCTGCTAGGAATAAGGAACGACAAGAATTTTTCTTGGTCATTTACAATACATTGAACTGATGTGAGCTTTCCTTCGATAAATGATCAATCCCAGAATATTTAAGCATTACATGCGGCTTCCATCTCCTCATGCTGAATTTTCATTTTTTTTATTTAATCTGTTGCAGTGGCGCATTGCCAGTCAGTTCTAGTACCGAACCATGGGCAGGGTGGCGGTAATTCATCCTATAACAATGTCATAGAAGGCATTCGCAGGAAGTTCATAGAGAAGCTTGTCATCCAGCATGAAGGACAATGAAGACGAAGATGATGCATGGCTAAGTTGTTGATAGAAAGGTCGAGAATGGGGCTACTACAAGATAGTTTTACATTTACATTATACAATGCCAGTTTCATGGTTAATAAATAGGAGATCATGTAATATCTTTATCAGATTGTGTTCCATGTAATGCAAACCGATTTGATTAAATATATAAAATCTTTCTGTTTAGTGGATTGCTGCTCCTTACTTCGTTGTTCGTAATATATAAAATGCCAGTAATTGTTCAAGCTCTGCATAGATGCATGGACGTGCTGCACTGGTTTGTAATGTGAAAATTGGTTTGTGTAGGGTAATCAGCAACGTATACAAAGTGTTGTTTTGCTGTAGATACATATGTTGCTATCGTGCAACGCTTTTACATGCTGATTACCAACGCAACTATATGTGTTGTTGTAGACCCTTCCAACGCCACCAACAGCAACGGATACTAATGCGTTGGTGTAGACCTTAGCAACACATATATGGACATTAGGCAACGCAACGATTCGTTGCTAAAAGGGGGTTCCCGTTGTAGTGATTTGACCGAGGTGTCATCCACAACGGGTGAACAAATCACTATAGCTTCAAGATGAAAGGAAAGGAATATGTGCTTGATACGTCTCCAACGTAACTATAATTTTTGATTGTTTCGTGCTATTATATTATCCACCTAGGATGTTTTATATGCATTTATATGCTATTTTATATGATTTTTGGGACTAACCTATTAACCTAGAGCCCAGTGCCAATTTCTATTTTTTTCCTTGTTTTTGAGTTTTACAGAAAATGGACGTGCTAATTTTTGATGATTTTTTATGGACCAAAAGAAGCCCCCGAAGTAAAAGAGTTGGGCCAGAAGAGTCCCGGGCCGTCCACGAGGGTGGGGGGCGCTCCCTACCGCCCCGGGTGCGCCGCCCTATCTCGTGGACGACTCGGGGACCCCCCCTGACTTGTTCCCGACGCCAAACATTCCCATAAATACAGAAAACTCTAGAAAATAACCTAGATCGGGAGTTCCGCCGCCGCAAGCCTTTGTAGCCACCAAAAACCAATTGGGACCCCGTTCCGGCTCCCTGCCGGAGGGGGGGATCCATCACCGGTGGCCATCTTCATCATCCCGACGCTCTTCATGATTAGGAGGGAGTAGTTCACCCTCGGGGCTGAGGGTATGTACCAGTAGCTATGTGTTTGGTCTCTCTCTCTCTCTCGTGTTCTTGATTCGCACGATCTTGATGTATCGTGAGCTTTGCTATTATAGTTGGATCTTATGATGTTTCTCCCCCTCTACTCTCTTGTAATGGATTGAGTTTTCCCTTTGAAGTTATCTTATCGGATTGAGTCTTTAAGGATTTGAGAACACTTGATGTATGTATTGCATGTGCTTATCTGTGGTGACAATGGGATATTCACGTGATCCACTTGATGTCTGTTTTGGTGATCAACTTGTGAGTTACTTGACCTCGTGAAATTATGCATAGGGGTTGGCACACGTTTTCGTCTTGACTCTCCAGTAGAAACTTTGGGGCACTCGTTGAAGTTTTTTGTGTTGGTTGAATAGATGAATCTGAGATTGTGTGATGCATATGGTATAATCATACCCATGGATGCTTGAGGTGACATTGGAGTATCTAGGTGACATTAGGGTTTTGGTTGATTTGTGTCTTAAGGTGTTATTCTCTTATGAACTCTAGGATAGATCGAACGAAAAGAATAGCTTCGTGTTATTTTACTACGGACTCTTGAATAGATCGATCAGAAAGAATAACTTTGAGGTGGTTTAGTACCCTACAATAATCTCTCCGTTTGTTCTCCGCTATTAGTGACTTTGGGGTGACTCTTTGTTGCATATTGAGGGAGTGTTATATGATCCAATTATGTTATTATATTCGATGTAATTCTTTTTGCGGTGTGTTTGTCGAGATTGGATGAATTGTTGGTTTATGATCAAGATTCTCTGAACAATATTTGATTCTTCTCTGAAATCTTTTATGCATGATTTAATATCTTTGCAAGTCTCTTCAAATTATCAGTTTGGTTTGGCCTACTAGATTGATCTTTCTTGCAATGGGAGAAGTACTTAGCTTTGGGTTCAATCTTGCGGTGTCCTTTCCCAGCGACAGCATGGGCAGCAAGGCATGTATTGTATTGTTGCCATCGAGGATAAAAAGATGGGGTTTATATCATATTGCTTGAGTTTATCCCTCTACATCATGTCATCTTGCCTAATGCGTTACACTGTTCTTATGAACTTAATACTCTAGATGCATGCTGCATAGTGGTCGATGTGTGGAGTAATAGTAGTAGATGCAAAATTGTTTCGGTCTACTTGTCGCGAACGTGATGCCTATGTACATGATCATGCCTAGATATTCTCATAATTATTCGCTTTTCTATCAATTCCTCGACAGTAATTTGTTCACCCACCGTAGAATTTGTTATCTTGAGAAAAGCCACTAGTGAAACCTATGGCCCCCGGGTCTATTCTCCATTATATTAATCTGCCGTCAACTAGCTATTTCTAGCACCATTTATTTTGCAATCTTTATTTTCCAATCTATATCATAAAAATACCAAAAATATGTATCTTATTATCTCTATCAGATCTCACTTTCGTAAGTGGCCATGAAGGGATTGACAACCCCTTTATCGCGTTGGTTGCGAGGTTCTTGTTTGTTTGTGCAGGTACTAGGCGACTTGCGTGTAATCTTCTACTGGATTGATACCTTGGTTCTCAAAAACTGAGGGAAATACTTACACTACTTTGCTGCATCACCCTTTCCTCTTTAAGGGAAAACCAACGCATGCTCAAGAGGTAGCAAGAAGGATTTCTGGCACCGTTGTCGGGGAAGTTGCACCAAGTCAAGTCAAGATTTGATCTCCCAGCAAAAAGCCATTTCTGGCGCCGTTGCCGGGGACATCTACGCACAAGTCAAGACATACCAAGTACCCATCACAAACTCTTATCCCTCGCATTACATTATTTGCCATTTGCCTCTCATTTTCCTCTCCCCCACTTCACCCTTGCCGTTTTATTCACCCTCCTTTCCGCTCGCCTCTTTTTCTTTTGCCTCTTTTTGCTTGCCTCTTGTTTGCTTGTGTATTGGACTGTTTGCCACGATGGCTTTACCAAAAAGCGTTGATCCTCACCTTAGAAGGTTGGAAGAAATTGAAAAAAACGTTAGAAGTTTTATGTCCTTGTAGTTTGAGCATAATAATTTCTTCAGAAACGAGCTTAAAGAACAAAAATTTATGGGGTACATAAATAAAGAGCTTGATGATATGTCTAAAGAATTTTATGGTTTGAAATCTCAGTTCTCTCATCTTGAAAACTTAATAGCCCAAATTTCGGATAAGCAGGCCACCTTAGTTAATAAGATGGCCGCCAAACCGGAAGTACTAGACAATAATAATGATGAAGATCTAAAATTGATTGATGTGTCTCCTATTAAATCTTTGTTTTGCAATATGAATCTTGATAATGATGGGACTGGAGATGAGTCAACTTTAGTTAAAAGGCATCCCAATGATTCAGAGTTTTTAGATCTTGATGCAAAAATTGGTAAAAGTGGGATTGAAGAGGTCAAAACTTTACATATCAATGAACCCACTATTTTGGATTTCAAGGGATTTAATTATGATAATTTCTCTTTAATAGATTGTATTTCCTTGTTGCAATCCGTGCTAAATTCTCCTCATGCTTATGATCAAAATAAAGCTTTTACCAAACATATCGTTGATGCCTTAATGCAATCCTATGAAGAAAAGCTTGAATTAGAAGTTTCTATCCCTAGAAAACTTTATGATGAGTGGGAACCTACTATTAAAATTAAAATTAAAGATCATGAATGCTTTTGCTTTATGTGATTTGGGTGCTGGTGTCTCCATGATTCCAAAAACTTTGCGTGATGTGTTAGGTTTCCGTGAATTTGATTATTGTTCTTTAAATTTGCATCTTGCGGATTCCACTATTAAGAAACCTATGGGAAGGATTAATGATGTTCTTATTGATTAAAATAGGAATTATGTGCCCGTAGATTTCATTGTTCTTGATATAGATTGCAATCCTACATGTCCTATTATTCTTGGTAGACCTTTCCTTAGAACGATTGGTGCAATTATTGATATGAAAGAAGGAAATATTAGATTCCAATTTCTGTTAAGGAAAGGCATGGAACACTTTCCTAGGAAGAAAATTAAATTAACTTATGAATCTATCATGAGATCCACTTATGGATTGCATACCAAAGATGACAATACCTAGATCTATTCTTGTTTTTATGCCTAGCTAGGGGCGTTAAACAATAGCGCTTGTTGGGAGGCAACCCAATTTTATATTTGTTTCTTGTTTTTCGCTCCTGTTTAGTAATAAATAATTCATCTAGTTTCGGTTTAGATGTGGTTTTATGCTTTTAATTAGTGTTTGTGCCAAGTAGAACCTTTGGGAAGACTTGGGGGAAGTCTTTGCGATCTTGCTGTAAAAAACAGAAACTTTAGCGCTCACGAGATTTGCTGCCATTTTTTTACTGGAGAGTGCGATTAGGTTGATTTTTTCTGCAGATGATTAATAGACAAATTCCTCACGTCCACCAATTTATTTCAGAACTTTTGGGGTTACAGAAGTATTCGAAACCTACAGATTACTACAGACTGTTCTGTTTTTGACAGATTCTGTTTTTCGTGTGTTGTTTGCTTATTTTGATGAGTCTATGGCTAGTATCGGGGGGTATGAACCATAGATAAGTTGGAATACAGTAGGTTTGATACCAATATAAATAAATAATGAGTTCATTACAGTACCTTGAAGTGGTGGTTTGTTTTCTTATACTAACGGAGCTCATGAGATTTTCTGTTGAGTTTTGTGTTGTGAAGTTTTCAAGTTTTGGGTAAAGATTTGATGGATTTTGGAATAAGGAGTGGAAAGAGCCTAAGCTTGGGGATGCCCAAGGCACCCCAAGGTAAACTTCAAGGACAACCAAAAGCCTAAGCTTGGGGATGTCCCGGAAGGCATCCCCTCTTTCGTCTTCGTCTATCGGTAACTTTACTTGAGGGTATATTTTTATTCACCACATGATATGTGTTTTGCTTGGAGCGTCTTGTATGATTTGAGTATTTGCTTTTTAGTTTACCACAATCATCCTTGCTGTACACACCCTTTGTAGAGCCACACATAAATTGTAATTTATTAGAATACTCTATGTGCTTCACTTATATCTTTTGAGCAAGATAATTTTGCTCTAGTGCTTCACTTATATCTTTTTAGAGCACGGTGGTGGTTTTATTTAATAGAAATCATTGATCTCTCATGCTTCACTTATATTATTTTGAGAGTCTTTTGGAACAACATGGTAATTTTCTTTGGCTATAAAATTAGTCCTAATATGATAGGCATCCAAGATGGTATAATAAAAATTATCATAAAAAGTGCATTGAATACTATGAGAAGTTTGATACTTGATGATTGTTTTGAGATATAAAGATGGTGATATTAGAGTCATGCTAGTTGAGTAGTTGTGAATTTGAGAAATACTTGTTCTGAAGTTTGTGATTCCCGTAGCATGCATGTATGGTGAACCGTTATGTGATGAAGTCGGAGCATGATTTATTTATTGATTGTCTTCCTTATGAGTGGTGGTCGGGGACGAGCGATGGTCTTTTCCTACCAATCTATCCCCCTAGTAGCATGCGCGTAGTACTTTGTTTTGATAACTAATAGATTTTATAACTAATGTTGAGTCCATGGATTATACGCACTCTCGTCGTTCCACCATTGCTAGCCTCTCTAGTACCGCGCAACTTTCGCCGGTACCATACACCCACCTTATACCTTCCTCAAAACAGCCACCATACCTACCTATTATGGCATTTCCATAGCCATTCTGAGATATATTTCCATGCAACTTACCACCGTTCCGTTTGTTATGACACGTTACATCATTGTCATATCGCTTTGCATGATCATGTAGTTGACATCGTATTTGTGGCAAAGCCACCGTTCATAATTTTATCATACATGTCACTCTTGATTCATTGCACATCCCGGTACACCACCGGAGGCATTCACATTGAGTCATATTTTGTTCTAGTGTCGAGTTGTAATTTTTGAGTTGTAAGTAAATAAAAGTGTGATGATCATCATTATTAGAGCATTGTCCCAAGTGAGGAAAGGATGATGGAGACTATGATTCCCCCACAAGTCGGGATGAGACTCCGGACAAAAAATAAAAAAATAAAAAATGAGAGAAAAAAAAAGAGAAGGGACAATGCTACTATCCTTTTACCACACTTGTGCTTCAAAGTAGCACCATGATCTTCATGATAGAGAGTCTCCTATGTTGTCACTTTCATATACTAGTGGGAATTTTACATTATAGAACTTGGCTTGTATATTCCAATGATGGGCTTCCTTGAAATGCCCTAGGTCTTCGTGAGCAAGCGAGTTGGATGCATACCCACTTAGTTTCTTTTTGAGCTTTGATACACTTATAGCTCTAGTGCATCTGTTGCATGGCAATCCCTACTCACTCACATTGATATCTATAGATGGGCATCTCCATAGCCCGTTGATACGCCTAGTTGATGTGAGACTATCTTCTCCTTTTTGTCTTCTCCACAACCACCATTCTATTCCACCTATAGTGCTATGTCCATGGCTCACGCTCATATATTGCGTGAAGATTGAAAAAGTTTGAGAACATCAAAAGTGTGAAACAATTGCTTGGCTTGTCATCGGGGTTGTGCATGATTTAAATACTTCGTGTGGTGAAGATAGAGCATAGCCAGACTATATGATTTTGTAGGGATAACTTTCTTTGGCCATGTTATTTTGAGAAGACATGATTGTTTTGTTAGTATGCTTGAAGTATTATTATTTTTATGTCAATATTAAACTTTTATCTTGAATCTTTCAGATCTGAACATTCATGCCACAATAAAGAAAATTACATTGAGAATTATGCTAGGTAGCATTCCACATCAAAAATTCTGTTTTTCTCATTTACCTACTCGAGGACGAGCAGGAATTAAGCTTGGGGATGCTTGATACGTCTCCAACGTATCTATAATTTTTGATTGTTCCATGCTATTATATTATCTGTTTTGGATGTTTAATGGGCTTTAATATACCTTTTTATATTATTTTTGGGACTAACCTATTAACCAAAGGACAAGTGCAAATTGCTGTTTTTTTTTGCCTATTTCAGTGTTTCACAGAAAAGGAATTTCAAACGGAATCCAAACGGAATGAAACCTTCGGGAGAGTTGTTTTTGGAACAAACGTGATCCAGGAGACTTGGAGTGGACATCAAGAAAGAAGCAAGGAGGCCACGAGGCATGAGGGCGCGCCCCCCACCATCGTGGGCCCCTCGCAGCTGCACCGACCTACTTCTTCCTCCTATATATACCCATATACCCCGAAAACATCCAGGAGCACCACGAAACCCTATTTCCACCGCCGCAACCTTCTGTACCCGTGAGATCCCATCTTGGGGCCTTTTCCGGCGCTCCGCCGGAGGGGGAATCGATCACTGAGGGCTTCTACATCAACAACATAGCCTCTCCGATGATGTGTGAGTAGTTTACCATAGACCTTCGGTCCGTAGTTATTAGCTAGATGGCTTCTTCTCTCTCTTTGGATCTAAATACAAAGTTCTCCTCAATTCTCTTGGAGATCTATTCGATGTAATTCTTTTTGCGGTGTGTTTGTCGAGATCCGATGAATTGTGGGTTTATGATCAAGATTATCTATGACAATATTTGATTCTTCTCTGAAATCTTTTATGCATGATTTAATATCTTTGCAAGTCTCTTGGAATTATCAGTATGGTTTGGCCTACTAGATTGATCTTTCTTGCATTGGGAGAAGTACTTAGCTTTGGGTTCAATCTTGTTGTGTCCTTTCCCAGTGACAGCAGGGGCAGCAAGGCACGTATTGTATTGTTGCCCTCGAGGATAAAAAGATGAGGTTTATATCATATTCCTTGAGTTTATCCCTCTACATCATGTCATCTTGCCTAATGCGTTACTCTGTTCTTATGAACTTAATACTCTAGATGCATGTTGGATAGCGGTTAATGTGTGGAGTAATAGTAGTAGATGCAGAAACGTTTCGATCTACTTGTCACGGACGTGATGACTATATACATGATCATGCCTAGATATTCTCATAATTATTCACTTTTCTATCAATTGCTCGACAGTAATTTGTTCACCCACCGTAGAATTTACTATCTTGAGAGAAGCCACTAGTGAAACCTATGGCCCCCGGGTCTATTCTCCATTATATTAATCTGGCGTCAACTAGCTATTTCTGGTGCCGTTTATTTTGCAATCTTTATTTTCTAATCTATATCATAAAAATACCAAAAATATTTATCTTATTATCTCTATCAGATCTCACTTTCGTAAGTGACCGTGAAGGGATTGACAACCCCTTTATCGCATTGGTTGCGAGGTTCTTGTTTGTTTGTGCAGGTACTAGGCGACTTGCGTGTAATCTCCTACTCGATTGATACCTTGGTTCTCAAAAACTGAGGGAAATACTTACGCTACTTTGCTTCATCACCATTTCCTCTTCAAGGGAAAACCAACACATGCTCAAGAGGTAGCAACCATCCCAAGATATTGCATTTAATGAACTTAAGAATTTGCTCACTCATGCCCTCGTGCTTGCATTAGCCAACTTTGACAAACCTTTTGAAGTTCATTGCGATGCTAGCGGTAATGGCATAGGAGGTGTGTTAACGCAAGAGAAGCGCCCCATAGCATAGTTTAGTGAGAAACTCTTCGAAGCGCAACTCAATTATCCCATCTATGACAAAGAGCTATATGCTTTAGTGCGAGTTTTGCGTGAATGGGAACATTATCTTCGCCCTCATGAATTTATCATTCATACCGATCATGAAACGGTTAGGTATCTTAAGGGTCAAACTAAGTTGAACAAGCGTCATGCTAAATGGAGTGAATTCATTGAGTCTTTTCCTTATGTCATCAAGTATATCAAACTCAAGTAAAATGTTGTGGCGGATGCGCTTTCCCGCATATGCATGCTTGTTTCTAAACTTGAATTGAATGTCATTGGCTTTGAGCGCATAAAATACTTGTATGCGCATGATCCTACTTTTGCTACTCCTTTCCAAATGTTTGACGCATACATCTTGGGAACACTATTACATCAAAGATGATTATCTTATGATAGCTAACAAACTTTGCATCCCCGAGTCTTGTCTTCGTTTGTTACCCTTTCCAGAATCTCATGGAGGAGGACTAATGGGACACTTTGGATGCGACAAGACATTTGCTACGCTCTCCAAGAACTATTTTTGGCCCAAGATGTTCCGCGACGTCTCATGCTTCACCAACCGATGCTCTACATGTCACAAAGCTAAGTCTAAAGCTCAATCTCATGGCCTTTATATGCCACTCCCGATTCCATATCACCCATGGGAAGACATTAGTATGGACTTTGTGCTTGGGTTGCCTAGAACTAGAAATGGAAAAGATTCCATGTTTGTTATTGTGGACCGACTCTCTAAAATGGCACATTTCATACCATGCAACAAGATAGACGATGCTTCACATGTCGCAAATATTTTTTGTAGGCAAATCTTGCGCCTACATGGAGTGCCAAAGACGATTGTCTCAGGAAAGAGGGCAAAAACCAGGCTGTCACAGTATCATATGTTGGGGAACATAGCATGTAATTGCAAAAAAAATCCTACGAGCACGCAAGATCTATCTAGGAGATGCATAGAAATGAGAGGGGGAGAGTGTGTCAACATACCCTCGTAGACCGAAAGCAGAAGCGTTAGTTTAACACGGTTGATGTAGTCGAACGTCTTCACGATCCAACCAATCTATTACCGAACGTACGGCACCTCTGAGTTCAGCACACGTTCAGCTCGATGACGTCCCTCGAACTCTTGATCTAGCAGAGGGTCGAGGGAGAGTTTCGTCAGCACGACGGCATGGTGACGGTGATGGTGATGTGATCCATGCAGGGCTTCGCCTAAGCACTATGATGCTATGACCGGATGAGTAAACTGTGGAGGGGGCACCGCACATGACTAAGAGAACAATTGATGTGCTATGGGGTGCCCCCTGCCCCCGTGTATAAAGGAGGGGAGGAGGAGGCAGCCGACTAGGAGGGTCGCGCCATGGGGGGAGTCCTACTAGGACTCCATTCCTAGTAGGATTCGCCCCCCCCTTTCCTTTCTTACCAGAGGGGAAAAGGAAGGAGAGGGAGAGGGAGAGAAAAAGGGGGGTGTCGCCCCCTCCCTAGTCCAATTCGGACTTCCATGGGGGGCGGCCACCCCTTGCGGCCCTCCTCTCTCTACACTAAGGCCCATGTAGGCCCAATACTTCCCGGCAGGTTCCGGTAACCCCTTGGTACTCTGGTAAAATACCCGAACCACTCGAAACCATTCCGATGTCGGAATACTACCTTCCAATAGATGAATCTTTACCTCTCGACCATTTTGAGACTCCTCATCATGTCCGTGATCTCATCCGGGACTCCTAACAAACTTTGGTCACCAAAACACATAACTCATAATACAAATCATCATCGAACATTAAGCGTGCGAACCCTACGGTTTGGAGAACTATGTAGACATGATCGAGACACATCTCCGGTCAATAACCAATAGAGGAACCTGGATGCTCATATTGTTTCCTACATATTCTACGAAGATCTTTATCGGTCAAACCGCAATAACAACATACGTTATTCCCTTTGTCATCAGTATGTTACTTGCCCGAGATTTGATCATCGGTATCATCATACCAAGTTCAATCTCGTTACCGGCTAGTCTCTTTACTCGTTACATAGTGCATCATCTCGTAACTAACTCATTAGTTACATTTCTTGCAAGGCTTATAGTGATGTGCATTACCGAGTGGGCCCAGAGATACCTCTCCGATACTCGGCGTAACAAATCCTAATCTTGATCTATGCCAACCCAACAAACACCTTTGAAGACACCTGTAGAGCATTTTTATAATCACCTAGTTATGTTGTGACGTTTGATAGAACACAAGGTGTTCCTCTGGTATTCGGGAGTTGCATAATCTCATAGTTAGAGGAATATGTATAAGTCATGAGGAAACCAATATCAATAAAACTTAACGATCATTATGCTAAGATAACGGATGGGTGTTTTCCATCACATCATTCTCTAATGATGTGATCCCATTCATCAAATAACAACACATGTCTATGGTCAGGAAACTTAACCATCTTTGATTAATGAGCTAGTCAAGTAGAGACATATTAGGGACACTCTGTTTTGTCTATGTAGTCACACATGTACTAAGTTTCCGGTTAATACAATTCTAGCATGAATAATAAACATTTATCATGATATAAGGAAATATAAATAACAACTTTATTATTGCCTCTAGGGCATATTTCCTTCATCATAAACTAAGGATGTGTTTGGTTGCTCGCATTAGGCCCAGCCAGGCCCAGGCACACAGTTTTTGGCATGTTTGGTTTCCTGGCCCGCATCTAAATATTGTCCCACATGAACCTTAAATCAGTGCTCAGCCAGGCCCACTAGGAACGTTTGAATCGATAGTTTCCAGCAAGCCAGGCTCGAGCGATGCAGGGGAGGGGAACGCCACGCCGCGCAGCTGCAGGCAGGGAGATGGCAGGAGCGATGGCGCGTCTCCAAAAAAGCGGCACTACGAATTCGACTGACTGCCCTCCGATTCGGTCGGCCTATATAGCCTGGGTGACCGTCGCGGCAAAACTCCCGCCCCATTTACCTTCTCGCGAGATTTCCCTCTGACGAAGATCCACTTCGATGACGAGGTAAGCGGCGCAACTAGTTCGGCGACCGGTTGACAGCGGTGGTAGATCGACTGCTCCTCTTCTCCAACGTGCTAGCCACCTCCTCTGTGGCTCCTCTGATGGCGTCTATAACATCAATCACCCCCTCCTCTCTAGTAGTTCTAACTAGATCTGTCAATGTGGTAGGGTTGGATCTTCTAATCTGTTTGACTATGATGTTGTGGTAGCTAGTTGTGATGGATTAATTTAAGCATGCTAGGGGTTGTTTCCATGTCGTCAAGCATTGGTAGCTAGTGGTCATGGATGGATTGGTAGTATGCTTAGATGTGTGGTATGCTAGTGTGCAAGTGTTGAACAAGATCATACATGTGTCCATGATTAGTGTTGTGTTCTATCCTGTTGAGCTGTGGCATGCTTTGATGGATTTGGTAGTGTTGTCTTCAACTAAATCATCCATGTGTGCATGTGTTACTGCTAGTTCGATCTGTCCATGTTCTACTACTAGTTCCTACTGTCTATGTGTAGTGTGTTGTGGTGTTGATGACGCTTACGTTTATAGGACATGCCCACGCAAGAGTTTACTCAGGCCATTGTGTTGTCCGAGAACAAGTTCCTGTCGTCGTACGTCGAGGACTCCCAGCCTCCCGTCGACCAGATGCCTCTAGATTCAGATGATTTAGAGGTGCCGCCTATGGTTCCTCCATTTGTGTTGGTTCATCCCAATGTTGCTGATCAAAAGGCGGGTGCAAAGGAGAAGAAGGATGGCAGGGGGACAGCATGAAATGGCAGCCATTCCTTTCCACTTTTGTTCTTAAAAAGATAGTGAGATACTAGCTAGTGGGGTGAGGACTGACAAGGGGTTCAAGGAGGTGCACTTGAACCTTTTTGCAAAGCAGGTATTCGAGTACTGTGGACAGGAGGTCACCGCGACCCAGGTGTACGACCACCTGAGGAAGTGAAGAGCGAGGTGGATCACCGCGTCCAAGCTCAGAGACCTCAGTGCTTCATGGGATGAGGACACCTGCTCCATCCTTTTGGAGGCAGAGCACTACAAAGGCCACATCGCGGTTAGCTCACAAACCAAGCCATTCTAACTAACTAGCAGTTTAAGCCTATGAACCATTGTCATACTAACTAACCACTCTGCCCTATTTCTTCTTAGGCTCAACCCAAGCACGCAGAGTTCCTTGATACGTCTCCGTCGTATCTATAATTTTTGATTGTTCCATGCCAATATTATACAACTTTCATATACTTTTGGCAACTTTTTATACTATTTTGGGACTAACATATTGATCCAGTGCCTAGTGCCAGTTCCTGTTTGTTGCATATTCTTTGTTTCGCAGTAAATCCATATCGAACGGAGTCCAAACGGGATAAAAACTGACGGAGATTTTTTTTGGAATATATGTGATTTTTGGGAAGAAAAATCCACGCGAGACGATGCCCGAGGGGGCCATGAGGCAGGGGGCACCCCAGGGGGGCAGGCGCCCCCTGACCCTCGTGGCCACCCCGTAAGGCGGTTGATGCCCTTCTTTCACCGCAAGAAAGCTAATATCCGGATAGAGATCGTGTTAAAATTTCAGCCCAATCGGAGTTATGGATCTCCGGGAATATAAGAAACGGTGAAAGGGCAGAATCTGAGAACGCAGAAACAGAGAGAGAGATAGAGAGACATATCCAATCTCGGAGGGGCTCTCACCCCTCCCATGCCATGGAGGCCAAGGACCAGAGGGTAAACCCTTCTCCCATCTAGGGAGGAGGTCAGGGAAGAAGAAGACGAAGGGGCCCCCTCTCCCCTTCTCTTCCGGTGGCGCCGGAATGCTGTTGTGGCCCTCATCATCACCGCAATCTTCACCAACAACTTCACCACCATCATCACCAACTCTTCCCCCCTCTATGCAGCGGTGTAACCTCTCTCTTACCCATTGTAATCTCTACTTAAACATGGTGCTCAACGCTATATATTATTTCCCAATGATGTATGAGTATCCTATGATGTTTGAGTAGATCCATTTTGTCCTATGGGCTATTTGATGATCAAGATTGGTTTGAGTTGCATGTTTTAATATTGGTGCTGTCATATGGTGCTCGCCGTGTCGCGCAAGCGTGAGGGGTCCCCGCTGTAGGGTGTTGCAATACGTTCATGATTCGCTTATAGTGGGTTGCGTGAGTGACTGAAACACAAACCCGAGTAAGTAGGTTGTTTGCGTATGGGATAAAGAGGACTTGATACTTTAATGCTATGGTTGGGTTTTACCTTAATGATCTTTAGTAGTTGCGGATGCTTGCTAGAGTTCCAATCATAAGTTCATATGATCCAAGTAGAGAAAGTATGTTAGCTTATGCCTCTCCCTCAAATAAAATTGCAATAGTGATTACCGGTCTAGTTATCGATTGCCTAGGAACAAATAACTTTCTCGTAACAAAAAGCTATTTACTAAAACTAAGTTAGTTGTGTCTTTATCTAAACAGCGCCTACTTTTATTTACGTACTCTTTATTATCTTGCAAACCTATCCAACAACACCTACAAAGTACTTCTAGTTTCATACTTGTTCTAGGTAAAGCGAACGTCAAGCGTGCGTAGAGTTGTATCGGTGGTCGATAGAACTTGAGGGAATATTTGGTCTACCTTTAGCTCCTCGTTGGGTTCGACACTCTTACTTATCGAAAGAGGCTACAATTGATCCCCTATACTTGTGGGTTATCAAGACATTTTTCTGGCGCCGTTGCCGGGGAGCAATAGCGTGGGGCGAATATTCTCATGTGTGCTTGTTTGCTTTATCACTAAGTAATTTTTATTTGATGTTCTTAGTTGTTATTTATCTTTAGTTATGGATATGGAACACGAAATACCAAAAAATTAGGTGTACTCAGGGGCGGACCTACGTAAGAACAACCGGTGTCACAGGACACCGGGTAACTTTTCTGATCAGGCTATATATATAGCCCATGCAGAGGTGTGACACCGGTAAAACTTGGTGTTGGACACCGGCAAGAAACAAAACACCAGAGACTGAGCGCTCACACAGCCCATCTCACGGCTCATGTTAGATCAATCTAATCGATTACCCTTAAAAAATCAATCTGATCGACTGATTTCATCGAAATAAAATCTGATCGATTGATCCGCTCTGTGTCTATCTACGCGTATTGCGCCTCCGCACCCAGTCCTCATGGCCGCGCCCCCGTCCTGCCAAACCGCGACACACCATCACATGGCAGCACGCCGACTTTTCCTAGATCGCTGGAGAAAAATTCACGGCAAGGTAACTTCCTCATCTTTTTCAAGTCCAAGCCTCAACTTTTCTTCCCATTGACCCAAACTATATGGCTAGGGTTTTTAATCTCAAAAAGGTGTTACTATTGAGAATTAGATTATGGTATTTCAAAAATTGGGCAGTGGTTCCCATCTGTTTGAGAATTGGATTACTAAGATATTCCAAAATTTATTGTGATTCACATCTATTTGAGAATTTGGTTACTGTGATTTTCATGGTTTTAGGGTGATTTTCTAATTTACCAATCATCATTGTTTCCTTACTTGGGAGTTTTCTATGTATATAGTATTTCAACTGAAACATTTCATTTTGCTATTTTGGTAAGCATTTTTACTATCAACTGTTTTAAATTGTTGAGTCTTATAGGCAAATCATGTACTACATGCACGATTTTAAATCGCCCGCGAAATCTTCGTGACCACGCCACAATGTTTTTTTGGAGAGCCTAGGCACTATAATATGGTAACCGCTATGAACTCCTCAAATTCAGCAAAAACTTCCAAATATCATCTATCCCCGATGGAACATTATCTGCTTTAGCTGCTGAGAGAGGCCGCCAAAAAATTATTTCTCCCCTGAATAAAAAACAAGTACTACATGGGACACCCGGACATTTTAGTCTTGGGTCCGCCCCTGGGTGTACTTGCTGCTCATGGAGATGAGGAACCTCCTAAAACCCTCGATGCTCGTTATGTGACAAATATTATGTACTACTTTGATAATCCAGAGAAAACCCCATTCAATTTGGTAATGGGAGACACGTTGGATCAACGTGAATACTTTAGGGATTATCGCTTGACTCGAAAAGGGAAACTATTATGGGATCAAATTTATATGTTGAAATCGTATGCTAGGCAACTATGCTTGAGATATGATTATAATTGTTGCTCTAGGATGAAGGCTCCACACCTTCCCTTTTTATGCAAATTTAATGATAATGAAACTTTGGCTTCTTATGCTAGAGGTATATATGACTACTATGATGTGGAACAAATAGAAGAATTTGTTGCTTTTATGGATGCTTATGAAATTGAATCTATGTTCACACTACAAGAAATATGTCAACTAGTGACCCTCGCTATTGGCCACTGAAAGGTCATGGTTTTTCATTTGCGACCTTTTTGTGACCAAAAACAGATGGTCAAAAGCTGGTGGTCATAAAATGAAATTCATGACCTTATTTGTGATATGTAAAAGGTCGTTGATTCTTTGACCAAAATTTCGGTCACTAGCAGCCTCCCGAGGCCACGTAGGCATCCAATGTGGCAAGCTGATGTGGCACAAGAATCAGCCCTGTCCAATTCGGTTTTCTACATGGGCCTAGCCCAACAATTCGGCCTTTTTAATGTATTTTTTTCCTGTCAATTTTTGGTCGACTTCATGGGCCAAGCCCAACATTGAAGCCTTTTTATTTTTGGGTCGTGGCCTTTTTGTCTCAACAATTTCAGTTTTCTTTTTTTATAAAATCAGGTGGGTCCCCATTGTCAGATTTTGGTACTGGGTCCTAGCTGTCAGGGCCATATTATTTATTTTCTAATTTGACATAAATAAATACCTAGTATTTAAATTGGCATAGAAAACACGTGAAATATTTCAAATATTATCAACCATCAAAGTGTTACATCATATAACACACATACAAATGTGATAGCATCAAGTTTACAATCAGATAACAAGCTCCACAAGTGTATAATCACATGAGCCAGATTCTGCTACATCATATAACACACATACAAATAGGAGCAGCATAAAGGGCTTCATTACTCTCAGAACTAGATCCAATGAGCTAGAACTACTCTTCCACCGACTTCTTTGTCCTGATGCTCATGAAGAAGCAAGAAAGCCCGGCATCTACACCTTACAGAACAAAATGTTTAGGAACAAAATAGAAGTAAATCTAACAGCATATTTAACAATAAATAACAGAATAGTGAAGCTAATGAGACATTTTAGAATCAACTTGATAGTTGACAGTAATGTTTGCATTGGACACATCCAAAACTGAAATTATACATAAATGCCTAAATTCCAATGCCCAATGCCTCAGTTTAGTAAATCTGCATATTCCGACAAATCTCATCATCCTAAAGACAACAAAGCCTGCTTGGTAATATTTTAGGCGTTAATAATGCTTTACTCATAAAAGAACATTGCCAAAGTGATTAGATGGCATTCAAAAACTCAAAAGATAAGCCATATAGCTTTGTTTAATATTACTAAGATATATATCCATTAGTTTGTTTTAACATGGAACCCAAGAGTATGTGACTCTAGCACCCTCAGAAAGTTGTTAATATGACATCATACTAGCTGATAGACAAACATTCCAGGAAAAATATATGCTTGTTAAACAGGTACAATTGGTACTGCTATCTCTAACAGACAATTTTAAAGTTTTTTATACATTTATTTTCTATTAGCAAAACTGAATATGCTACTTCCTGATTCTTGGCTGCATAGTCCAGCTAGCTACACCAGTTTGCTCTCATGCAAAAATTAGAAAGAAAAAAAGAACAACAAATAAATCAACACTGACTTCTCTAACATGTACAGTAACTTGCTGATATAACTTTCTCCTAATTGCATTCTCATATGACGGGGCCAACATGTGATGTTACTATTCGGTTAAGATTTGGGCCTTCCAACTTTACTGGTCATACATACATATACAGAATTGAGCATGAATCATTGGTCTTAGTTGTATTCCAATATGTACTCAACATATTCCAATAAGACAGAAATGCACACACATGGATTCACAATTAGACTATGCCTCTCTCTCTCACTCATTTGCAAGAAACGTTCTCTCCCTCTCTCTACTGATGACCATCAACACAATTCTGTAGGGTTGTAAACTGATTTTTGAGAGAATAGACAGTCAATTTGTGTGCTGATTGGACCTAGTTTTAAAGAAACAAAAAGGATTGGCAGCATAGGGAGAGGGAGAGGGATATGGAGATGGACGTGCTACCTGCTACTGCGGTGGTGCATCATGGTGGCCTGCTTGAGCTCCTCCTCCTAATGCTGCTCACTAACCTGCAGGACAAACAAGGCCATAGGTGAGCTGCACAAAGGCATTTCCTGATGATTTACTGAGTTCATGGCCACCTAAAAAAATATTAGAGGGACATGATAAGGAGCTGTAAAATACAAAGAGCCGCCTAGAACTATACCGAATAGTAATGCATTTATTCAAGAATATGAAGTTCACCAATTGTTCCAAAAAACAAGGAAAAATACTTGTTGATGTTTCAAGTGCAGTAGAATATATGCAAGTCCCAAGCATCAAGATGACTACTGTAGTCGATTGATAGCAGTAAATGTATACAACACCTAACACTGCTTGACAATTGAGGTAATTAAACATGAAAGAACTTATTACATATGCTTTTCTTGATCCAACGTTATAACATGTTACTGGTATGCTATTGTGATTAAAAGAGTAAGATTTGATCAAGCCTATGTCATGCATAACAGGAACATATTATAAAATACAGAATAGTAGTTTGGTTGCTCGGTTCCAAGAATGTCAGGGCCACCCAGCTAGCTAAGTTCGACATTGCTTGGTTGGAGAAGCATTACATTTATGTGGTGGTGGCTGGCTGGCAATCATGGCTGCTAGCTCATGCTGCCAGTATGCGTGCACATCTCCCCACTGGAACCAACCCAACCCAAATGAAACAACAGTAGCAAATCACACATGTACCAGTAAACTTCAGTATGAAACAGTTTCTCGCCGAAAGAAACTACCAAAGCATTTCCAAGAATTTCGAAGAAACCGCCTAAGTCGATTCAGCCACTTCACAATGAGATCGCTTTCGCCTACTTGCTGGTCTCGAGGTCTCCATCGCCGCTCACCACTAGTAGTCTCTGGCCACTCTTCGTTGCCACTTGCGCCACCCATGCACTCGCTGGTCACTGGCTGCGTCTTCCGCTCCCTGCTCGTTGACATGGCCAATGACCACAATGTTGATGTGGGTCTCATCCCTTACCCATGGCTGAAACTGCAAGATCAAGGTAAACATGTGTGAGAACACAAGATACACAGAACAAAAACTAGTTGTCAAGCATGACATATCAAACAACCTTGTAGATACAAACTTGATGGGTTAAACCAGATAATGAGACACTTAAGCCAATCAAACTGCAGACACTAGTTAGATGCAATAAAGTTCATGCACTAGTATTGGTAAAAACAGATCTCCGGTGGATACAAATCACACAGAAGAGCTTCTGTCCTAGCAGATTGAATTAAAACACATTCATTCTGAGGTTCTCTTAAAGTACTGGCACTGGAAACTAACAACTGAAACAAACAACACTGGAATGCATTTTTCCTCTCAAAAAGATTGTAAGCAAACACATACTGTCGAGGACGGCGAGTGAGACAGAAGGGCACTCACCGTTGTGCGTCTTTTCCAGTTGAAGTAGGTCTCGCCCAAAGGACTCGCTGGTGAAATTCCCCCCCCCCCCAAGCACACCACACGGGTCTCTTTTGCAATACCTGGGAAAGATGTGAAATATCTTCAGCAGCTGATCCGCAAATCACAGGACAAATTACATAACGAACTACAGGTTGTGACATGTACAATTATAACAAACCAACGCAATTAGAATTACAACGCTCAAACAAGCCAACCAGTTTGTTTGCAGGACACTCTAAAGGTAAAGGGGCAGTGCTAGCAACTTGGGATTGGTGAATGTATCAGCTAGCAGCACCCATTCATATCGCCTATCAATGACTAGGTACTCCCAGATCCCAATCCCAATCCCAATTGGGACAGAAATATTTTATAGGGAGATGAATGGCGCCTCGCCTAACAGTAACAGGCAACCAAAACATCGTATCCTTCAACCCTAAAAGCTACACGATACTAAGTACCGGCACGGGGGAATAGGGAGGGAGGGACTGATCGAGTCAACCGGACCTGGACGACGGCGAGGGTGAGGAACTGCTGGAGCTTGAGGGGGAGCTGGTGCTAGAGCCTCCGGTGGTAGAGGTCGGTGTGCCAGTCCGGCAGCACCTGCCGTGTCGAGCACTGCGCCTCCAGGAACTCCAGCGGCCCCGCCATCGCCTTCCAGGCCGGCCAAGAAGACAAGACGATGAGGAAGAGGAGTTGTACGCCTGTACAAGCTGGATCTGGTTCGCTCGCCTACCTGGGTGCGTGCGGAAACCAAACCGCGTTAGGGAAGGAGAGAAAACCAAACCGCGGGCACAGAGAGGAGGAGAAGGACCTTCCATGGCGTCGAAGGAAGAGCGGTGTCAAAGGCCACCCACCGGACAGCCCCGCCCAAGAAAGGAAGCAGTGGCGTGCGTTGTCTTGGTCTTGGTCGAGCAGAAAGGAGGCGGCCATGGTCTTGGATCCGTGGTCGATCGGGGAGCGCCATGGCCGCCGGCTGACCCGCTGGATCTGGGACCTAGGGTAGGGGGAGACAGTGAGGTGAAGCAGAGGTTAAGTGGGTGTGGGCGGCGGCGGAGGGAGGCGAGGTCGCCGGTGGAGAAGGTGAGGGGAGGGGCGACAGTGGTGGGTGAGAGGTTGGAGTTGCCGGGTGGCGGCGCGATCTGGAAGGCGAGGAGGAGCGGGTGGTGGCGCACGGGCGCTAGCGGCGGGATTGACTGAACCGGAGGTGGGAGGTGGGTGGCGGCTGCGAGGAGTGCATCTGAATCAGGGAAGAGAGGGGAGAGGAGTGGAGTTAGGGTTTGGGTGCGGCGGCAAGAGAGGGAACGAGGGAGGAGGGGCTAGGGCTGCGGGTGGGAGTATCTCTTTTTTATTTATTTATTATGTACATAGATGGATGGTTGGATGGGAGCCATGTCATCGATCCATGGGACGAGTTTTGATTGGTTCGGAAAATCAGTGATTTAGAATAGTTCTAAGTACTGAAAATAGAGGGATTTTGTGAAGCAGCTACCAAAAATATTTTCTAGAAGGGCATCGCACAAATTTGCACGAGAGTTAGACCACATTTTATGGATAAGGACCAATTTGTATGCATTTCTGATCTTTCTAGCTATTTTTAATCATTTTTTGAGTGTCAAAAATGAGTTTTTTGTGAAGGACCTAGCAAACATTTGTTGCAAAATTCTCCCAAATTAATTTTCTAAAATATTAGGACATCTTTAATGTGCAATTAACCAAATGGTTGGGTGTCAAAAGTTTTGATCCACCTCTCGTGAAAAAGACAAATTTCTGCCAATTTAGCTGGAAGCGGGTCAAATTTGAACTGCAGCTGCCTCATAGTTTCCTATTTATTTTTCCCAAAAATCATTTTTAGGTACAAAACTATCTATTTAATAAGATAAACACCAAAAGTTTTCCAATATTCAACCACTAGCTAGGAACGGCCATGCCCGTCCTTTTGACCGCATTTTGAAACGGGCATGAAAAATTCAAAAATAATCAAAAAATTGGAAATCCTTCGCATTGTGTCATTGTACGTGGCCAAGTTACCAAAAAAAATAATAAACTTGTAATACCATAATTATTTTTAAAACGTGTTCTCAGAAACGAGCTATCATGTCTGGAGATCAATGACTTTCAAGCCAAATGATCAATCTTATGGCCACGTTCATGGCATAGTTTGTTCATATGATCACATATTGTGCACAAGGGTGCATCTTGGAATTCCAAACAATGTTTCCTAAGGGAGTTTTCATTTTCTTTGCAGGGAAAATTCATTTTCCATTTTTTGAGTGCCCGAAATGAGTTTTTTTGTGAAGGACCTACCATATATTTGTTGCAAAATTGGACCTAATCAATTTTATAAAATAATAGGCCATATTTAATACACAATTGACAAAATGGTTGGGTTTTAAAAGTTTTGATCCACCTCTGGTGAAAAAGACAAATTTCTGCAGATTCAGTAGGAAGCGGGTCAAATTTGAACTGTAGCTGCCTCATAGTTTGCTCTTTATTTTTTACAAAAATAATTTCTAGGTACATAACTATCTATTTAATGAGAGAAACATCACAAGGTTTCCAAGATTCAACAACTAGCTATGAACGGTCAAGCCCGCCGTTTCGACCGCATTTTGAAACGGGCATAAAAAATTAAAAAAATAAAAATTGGAAAACCTTCGCATTGTGTCATTATATGTGACCAAGTTACCAGGAAAAATAATAAACTTGTAATATGGCAATTCTTTTAAAAAAAGTGTTCTCGGAAAGGAGCTATCATGTGTGGAGATCAATGGCTTTCAAGCCAAATGATCAATCTTATGGCCACATTCATCGCATAGTTTGTTGAAATGATCTCATATTGTGCACATGGGTGCATATTGGAATGGCAAACAATGTTGCCGAAGGAAATTTTCATTTTCTTTAGACGAAAAAATCATTTTCCATTTTTCGAGTGCCCCAAATGAGGTTATTTTGTGAAGAACCTACCAAATAATTGTTGCAAAACTGGACCAAATCATTTTTATAAAATACTAGGCCATATTCAATG
The DNA here is from genome assembly GCF_002162155.2 of Triticum dicoccoides. Taxonomy (NCBI): domain Eukaryota; kingdom Viridiplantae; phylum Streptophyta; class Magnoliopsida; order Poales; family Poaceae; genus Triticum; species Triticum dicoccoides. Next base: position 683,283,395 of record NC_041388.1, read on the forward strand.
CACAATTGACCAAATGGTTGGGTGTCAAAAGTTTTGATCCACCTCTGGTGAAAAAGACAAATTCCCGTCAATTCAGTAGGAAGCGGGTCAAATTTGAACTGCAGCTGCCTCATAGTTTGCTCTTTATTTTTTCCAAAAATCATTTCTAGGTACATAAGTATCTATTTAATCAGAGAAACACCAAAAAAATTCCAAGATTCAACCACTAGCTACGAACGTTCATGCCCGTCGTTTTGACTGCATTTTGAAACGGGCATAAAAATTTAAAAAAAAACAAAAATTGGAAAACCTTCGCGTTGTGTCATTATATATGACCAAGTTTCCAGGAAAAATAATAAACTTGTAATACGGCAGTTATTCTAAAAAAGTGTTCTCAGAAATGAGCTATCATGCGTGAAGATTCATGGCTTTCAAGCCAAATGATCAATCTTATGGCCACATTCATGGCATAGTTTGTTCAAATAATCTCATATTGTGCACAAGGGTGCATCTTGGAATTCCAAACAATTTTTCCTAAGGAAGTTTTCATTTTCTTTGCACGGAAAATTCGTTTTCCATTTTTTGAGTGCCCGAAATGAGTTTTTTGTGTGAAGGACCTACCATATATTTGTTGCAAAATTGGTCCTAATCGATTTTATAAAATATTATGCCATATTTAATACACAATTGACAAAATGGTTTGGTTTCAAAAGTTTTGATCCACCTCTGGTGAAAAAGACAAATTTTCGCCGATTCAATAGGAAGCGGGTCAAATTTGAACTGCAACTGCCTCATAGTTTGCTCTTTCTTTTTTCCAAAAATCATTTCTAGTTACATAAGTATCTATTTAAGCATAAATACATGGTTTGGTGGCGATATGTTGAGGTTTGTATGGTGGCCCAGGGCCCCAACTCCAAAGCGCATAAACTCGCATGCCCACCGCGTGGTCACCGCGTGACCTTGGTGTTGACATGCGTTTTGGGAGGCCTAAGCATGTCTAGTGGGTTGGGAACTCCCCAGGTAGGTGCTAGGAAGAAAATTACAACAGAAGAATCTCACGAGGTGACCGACCTATGCTCAAAGATGAATTAGTATCCAAGTGTTTAATTCGCGGTACGGTAAATGCACATGGCCAATAGGCGTGAGTTTTGGCTGAGGATGATAATCTACTAAGAAGAATGTCTTCACAAATTTTCAGCTTAAAAGGAGGATCTTAGGTGGTACTTGCTTTGCAAAGTACCACACTGGAAAAAATGTTGAATGTTGAAGCTGGGCTCAAAAATAATGAATGGATTGACCTAAAATTTGGTGGAGGATAGTTATTTGGGCATAGGAAAGCACTGTAGAAAATTGATACCATTTGGACATGCCAAAGTGGTACTTCCTTCACACTACTCTTCTCTGGACATAAACTTGGGAAAAATAGCGAGAGAAATTGGATGAATGAAATGAGCTCAAATTTGGTGTACCTAAGTTAATTAGGTATGGTCATGCGCTGGTAAAATTTCAGATCATTTGGGTAAGCCTAGCTACTACTTACTTCACAAAGCTTCTCTCGAGGTAGAAACTTTGGAAATTTCCTGAGAAAGATTTACCAGGAAAATGGAGCTGAATATTATCATATGGCAATGATTTGGGTATGGAAGAGTGCCCAAAAAGTTTGAGGGTAATAGGAGGGTTCTAGATAACACTTCCTTTGCAACGTGCCAATCTGGCCATAAAATATAAATAGAACCTGGGCTCACATAGATGATTTTACTGAGCTGCAATTTGGAGGAGGGTGATAATTTTGGTATATGAAGGAACTGTATAAATTTCATGTCATTTGGATATATAAAAAAGGTACTTCCTTCACAATGCTTCTAGGTCGACAAAAACTTTGGAAATTTGCCGAGGAAGATTTACTAGGCAAATGGAGCTGAATTTTATCATGAGGCAATTATTTGGATAGGAAAGAGTGCCCAAATGTTTTGTGGGCAATAAAGAATATATAAATAGCACTTCCTTCATAAAGTGCTCTTGTGAACAGAATAGGAGAATGAATATTGTTGAGTTAGTTTTGAACTAGGCAAGGAAGGATTTTTACATATTTGACGAAGATATGACGCAAATAATTTATGAGATTTTTTGGGGAATTTTGGGAGTGACAGAAATATAGGTTGCTTCACAACCTAGGGCAAAAATTGACACATGGACATGACACATAGGCAAAACTGATGAAGTGGCGCCTAGTCATAGAAATAAGTACTAATGCATCCATGTTCACAACCTCATGACCATTTATATTGGTCGTAATCAGGTAGAAATAAGGTCATGGACCACTCTTGTCTGCTTTATGACCATTCGGTGTAAGGTAATTCAGGGTTTGAGCCCTTCCAAGCGAAATGGCCGTGGATTTACGACCAATTCAGCTAGGGTCACTAAGAGAAGATCACTAGTTGACATATTTCTTGTAGTATCAAAGAATATGAAAATCTTTATGATGCTGTCTACAGACCTAAAAATTTAGCTACCCTTAAATATTGTTGTGAGAATTATGAATACAATTCCGATATTGATGCGTTTATTGAGGAAGTCTCTGCGGTCCCAGAAGAGACTAATATTTTGCAGGAATCTATGGAAGAAGAAATTGATGAAAATGTGAGCTCATTGGATGAAAAAGATGAGGAGGACAGCGAAGAACAAAAGGAGGAAGAGCGGATTGATCACCCGTGCCCACCTTGTAATGAGAGTAACTCTTCAACTCATACATTTTTAATTTCCCTTCATGCTTACCGAAGGATGAATGCTATGATAATTGCTATGATTCCGTTGATTCTTTTGAAATATCTCTTTTTGATGATGCTTGCTATGCTTGTGGCCAAGATGCCAATATGAATTATGCTTATGGAGATGAACTTGCTATAGTTCCTTATGTTAAACATGAAATTGTTGCTATTGCACCCACACATGATAGTCTTATTATCTTTTTGAATTCTCCAAACTACAATATATCGGAGAAGTTTGTGCTTATTAAGGATTATATTGATGGGTTGCCTTTTACTACTACACATGATGATTTTGATGAGTATAATATGCATGTGCTCGCTGCTCCTACTTGGAATTATTATGAGAGAGGAACTATATCTCCACCTCTCTATGTTTCCAACACGATAAAATTGCAAGAAACTGATTATACTATGCATTGGCCTTTACTATGTGTGCATGAATTGTTATTTTATGACATGCCAATGTATAGGAAGAGAGATAGACTTCATTGTTGCATGATATATGTTACTTTGTGCTCACTACTAAATTACAAATCATTGTTAATTAAAATTGGCTTTGATATACCTTGGGATCCTGGTGGATTCATTACTTGAGCACTATATGCCTAGCTTAATGGCTTTAAAGAAAGCGCTGCCATGGAGACAACCCGGAAGTTTTATAGAGTCATTTACTTCTGTTGAGTGCTTTTATATAGTTTAAAAACAACAAAAATAAAGAGGGGAACCCAAAACTTTTTCAAAAAAGAAAAGCGAAAGTGAGAAAGACGAGCATTGTTGAAGTGGGAGCTAGCCTTGAACTTTGTTCATGCTCACGGAAACTTTGTGAATCTTGATTACAGAAACTTTTCAACAAAAATAATTATCCCCTTGTACAATTCCATTGTATTATAAAAATAATGTGCCAAGGTTTGCCTTTAGGATGTTTACTTTGCTTGTTGGTTTGTACGGTGCAGGACAGAAACTTTGATTGTAGTGCGTGATTTTACATTTCTTACTGAAATGTCAAATGGTTGTGATTATTTTTGCACTGTGTTTATATAAAAATTGTTTATTTGTCCTAATTGTTTCAGAAATTTTCAAGTATCAGAGTATGGTGAATGTTCAGATTATTACAGATTGTTCTGTTTTAGACAGATTCTGTTTTTGATGCATAGTTTGCTTGTTTTGATGAAACTATCGATTTATATCAGTGGATTAAGCCATGAAAAAGTTATATTACAGTAGACACAATGCAAAACAAAATATGAATTGGTTTGGAACAATACTTAGAGTAGTGATTTGCTTTATTATACTAACGGATCTTACCGAGTTTTCTGCTAAAGTTTTGTGTGGATGAAGTGTTCGATGATCGAGAAGGTCTCGATATGAGAAGAAGGAAGAGAGGCAAGAACTCAAGCTTGGGGATGCCCGAGGAACCCCAAGTAAATATTCAAGGAGACTCAACAAGCGTCTAAGCTTGGGGATGCCCCGGAAGGCATCCCCTCTTTCTTCAATGAGTATCGGTATGTTTTCGGATTCGTTTCGTTCATGCGATATGTGCAATCTTGGAGCGTCTTTTGCATTTAGTTTTGATTTTTATTTTATGCACCATGCTGGTATGAGATAGTACTTTGTTTATTTATAGAAGGCTCTATGCACTTCACTTATATCTTTTGAGTATGGCTTTATAGAATGCTTCATGTGCTTCACTTATATCGTTTGATGCTTGGATTGCCTGTTTCTCTTCACATAGAAAACCGCCATTTGTAGAATGCTATTTTGCTTCAGTTATATTTGTTAGAGCGTGAGAATATCTTTTGTAGAAAGATTTAAACTCTCTTGCTTCACTTATATCTATTTAGAGAGATGATAGGAATTGGTCATTCACATGGTTAGTCATAAAATCCTACATAAAACTTGTAGATCACTGAATATGATATGTTTGATTCCTTGCAATAGTTTGCGATATAAAGATGATGATATTAGAGTCATGCTAGTGGGTAGTTGTGGATTGTAGAAATACTTGTGTTGAGGTTTGTGATTCCCGTAGCATGCACGTATGGTGAACCGTTATGTGAGGAAGTTGGAGCATGATTTGTTTATTGATTGTCTTCCTTATGAGTGGCGGTCGGGGACGAGCGATGGTCTTTTCCTACCAATCTATCCCCCTAGGAGCATGCACGTAGTAATTTGTTTCGATGACTAATAGAGTTTTGCAATAAGTATGTGAGTTCTTTATGACTAATGTTGAGTCCATGGATTATACGCACTCTCATCCTTCCACCATTGATCACCAGTTGTTTGTAGATAGATGGCCCGTGCTATTGTTCCGTTGAATTTTAATGTGTTCCTTGAGAAAGCAAAGTTGAAACATGATGGTAGCAATTACACGGACTGGGTCAGTAACTTTAGGATTATCCTCATTGCTGCACAGAAAAGTTATTTCCTGGAAGCACCGCTAGGTGTACCACCTGCGCCAGCAACTGCAGACATTGTGAATGCCTGGCAGTCGCATGTTGATGACTACTCGATAGTTGAGTGTGCCATGCTTTATGGCTTAGAACCGGGACTTCAACGACGTTTTGAACGTCATGGAGCATATGAGATGTTCCAGGAGTTGAAGTTAATATTTCAAAAGAATGCCCGGATTGAGAGATATGAAGTCTCCAATAAGTTCTACAGCTGCAAGATGGAGGAGAATAGTTCTGTCAGTGAGCATATACTCAAGATGTCTGGGTACTTCAATCACTTGATTCAGCAAGGAGTTAATCTTCCGGATGATAGCGTCATTGACAGAATTCTTCAATCACTGCCACCAAGCTACAAAATTTCGTGATGAACTATAACATGCAAGGGATGGCTAAGACGATTCCCAAGCTCTTCACAATGCTAAAGGTTGTAGAGGTAGAAATCAAGAAGGAGCATCAAGTGTTGATGGTCAATAAGACCACCAGTTTCAAGAAAAAGGGCAAAGGGAAGAAGAAGGGGAACTTCAAGAAGAACAGCAAACAAGTTGCTGCTCAAGATAAGAAACCCGAGTCTGGACCTAAGCCTGAGACTGAGTTCTTCTACTGCAAGCAGACTGGTCACTGGAAGCGGAAATGCCCCGAGTATTTGGCGGATAAGAAGGATGACAAGGTGAACAAAGGTATATGTGATATACATGTTATTGATGTGTACCTTACTAGAGCTCGCAGTAGCACCTGGGTATTTGATACTAGTTCTGTTGCTAATATTTGCAACTCAAAACAAGGACTATGGATTAAGCAAACACTGGCCAAGGATGAGGTGACGATGCGCATGGGAAACAGTTCCAAAGTCGATGTGATCGCTGTCGGCACGCTATCTCTACATCTACCTTCGGGATTAGTATTAGACCTAAATAATTGTTATTTGGTGCCAGCGTTGAGCATGAACATTATATATGGATCTTGTTTGATGCGAGACGGTTATTCATTTAAATCAGAGAATAATTGTTGTTCTATTTATATGAGTAATATCTTTTATGGTCATGCACCCTTGAAGAGTGGTCTATTTTTGATGAATATCGATAGTAGTGATACACATATTCATAATGCTGAAGCCAAAAGATGCACAGTTGATAATGATAGTACAACTTATTTGTGGCACTGCCGTTTAGGTCATATTGGTGTAAAGCACATGAAGAAACTCCATACTAATGGACTTTTGGAACCACTTGATTATGAATCACTTGGTACTTGCGAACCGTGCCTCATGGGCAAGATGACTAAAACGCCGTTCTCCGGAACTATGGAGCGAGCAACTGATTTATTGGAAATCATACATACTGATGTATGTGGACCAATGAATATTTAGGCTCGCGGTGGGTATCGTTATTTTCTCACCTTCACAAATGATTTAAGCAGATATGGGTATATCTACTTAATGAAACATAAGTCTAAAACATTTGAAAAGTTTAAAGAATTTCAGAGTGAAGTTGAAAATCATCGTAACAAGAAAATAAAGTTTCTACGATCTAATCGTGGAGGAGAATATTTGAGTTACGAGTTTGGTCTACATTTGAAACAATGCGGAATAGTTTCGCAAATCACACCACCCGGAACACCACAGCGTAATGGTGTGTCCGAACATCGTAATCATACTTTACTAGATATGGTGCGATCTATGATATCTCTTACTGATTTACCGCTATCATTTTGGGGTTATGCTTTAGAGACGGCCACATTCACGTTAAATAGGGAACCATCGACATCCGTTGAGACGACGCCTTATGAACTGTGGTTTGGCAAGAAACCAAAGTTGTCGTTTCTTAAAGTTTGGGGCTGCGATGCTTATGTGAAAAAGCTTCAACCTGATAAACTCGAACCCAAATCGGAGAAATGTGTCTTCATAGGATACCCAAAGGAGACTATTGGGTAGACCTTCTATCACAGATCCGAAGGCAAGACATTCGTTGCTAAAAATGGATCCTTTCTAGAGAAGGAGTTTCTCTCGAAAGAAGTGCGTGGGAGGAAAGTAGAACTTGATGAGGTAACTATACCTGCTCCCTTATTGGAAAGTAGTTCATCACAGAAATTGGTTATTGTGACGTCTATACCAATTAGTGAGGAAGTTAATGATAATGATCATGGAACTTCAGATCAAGTTGTTACTGAACCTCGTAGGTCAACCACAGCAAGATCCACACCAGAGTGGTACGGTAATCCTGTTCTGGAGGTTATGTTACTAGACCATGACGAACCTATGAACTATGAAGAAGCGATGGTGAGCCCAGATTCCACAAAATGGCTTGAGGCCATGAAATCTGGGATGGGATCCATGTATGAGAACAAAGTGTGGACTTTGGTTGACTAGCCCATTGATCAGCAAGCCATTGAGAATAAATGGATCTTCAAGAAGAAGATTGACGTTGACGGTAATATTACTGTCTATAAAGCTCGACTTGTTGCGAAAGGTTTTCGACAAGTTCAAGGGATTGACTATGATGAGACCTTCTCACCCGTAGCAATGCTTAAGTCTGTTCAAGGGATTGACTACGATTGACTGGTGCAAGCCTCTCGGAGTTGGAATAAACGCTTTGATAGTGTGATCAAAGCATTTGGTTTTGTATACACTTTTGGAGAAGCCTGTATTTACAAGAAAGTGAGTGGGAGCTCTGTAGCATTTCTGATATTATATGTGGATGACATATTGCTGATCGGAAATGATATAGAATTTCTAGATAGCATAAAGGGATACTTGAATAAGAGTTTTTCAATGAAAGACCTCGGTGAAGCTGCTTATATATTGGGCATCAATATCTATAGAGATAGATCAAGACGCTTAATTGGACTTTCACAAAGCACATACTTTGACAAAGCTTTTAAGAAGTTCAAAATGGATCAAGCAAAGAAAGGGTTCTTGCCTGTGTTACAAGGTGTGAAGTTGAGTAAGACTCAATGCCCGACCACTGCAGAAGATAGAGAGAAGATGAAAGATGTTCCCTATGCTTCAGCCATCGTCTCTATCATGTATGCAATGTTGTGTACCAGACCTGATGTGTGCCTTACTATAAGTCTAGCAGGGAGGTACCAAAGTAATCCAGGAGTGGATCACTGAACAGCGGTCAAGAACATCCTGAAATACCTAAAAAGGACTAAGGATATGTTTCTCGTTTATGGAGGTGACAAAGAGCTCATCATAAATGGTTATGTTGATGCAAGCTTTGACACTGATCTGGACGATTCTAAATCGCAAACCGAATACGTGTTTACATTGAACGGTGGAGCTGTCAGTTGGTGCAGTTCTAAACAAAGCGTCGTGGTGGGATATACGTGTGAAGCGGAGTACATAGCTGCTTCGGAAGCAGCAAACGAAGGAGTCTGGATGAAGGAGTTCATATCCGATCTAGGTGTCATACCTAGTGCATCGGGTCCAATGAAAATCTTTTGTAACAATACCGGAGCAATTGCCTTGGCAAAGGAATCCAGATTTCACAAGAGAACCAAGCACATCAAGAGACGCTTCAATTCCATCCGGGGTCTAGTCCAGGTGGGAGACATGGAAATTTGCAAGATACATACAGATATGAATGTTGCAGACCCGTTGACTAAGCCTCTTCCACGAACAAAACATGATCAGCACCAAGGCTCCATGGGTGCTAGAATCATTACTGTGTAATCTAGATTATTGACTCTAATGCAAGTGGGAGACTGAAGGAAATATGCCCTAGAGGCAATAATAAAGTTATTATTTATTTCCTTATATCATGATAAATGTTTATTATTCATGCTAGAATTGTATTAACCGGAAACGCAATACTTGTGTGAATACATAGACAAACAAAGTGTCACTAGTATGCCTCTACTTGACTAGCTCGTTAATCGAAGATGGTTATGTTTCCTAACCATAGACATGAGTTGTCATTTGATTAACGGGATCACATCATTAGGAGAATTATGTGATTGACATGACCCATTCCGTTAGCTTAGCACCTGATCGTTTAGTATGTTGCTATTGCTTTCTTCATGACTTATACATGTTCCTATGAGTATGAGATTATGCAACTCCCATTTACCGGAGGAACACTTTGTGTGCTACCAAACGTCACAACGTAACTGGGTGATTATAAAGGTGCTCTACAGGTGTCTCCAAAGGTACATGTTGGGTTGGCATATTTCAAGATTAGGATTTGTCGCTCCGATTCTCGGAGAGGTATCTCTAGGCCCTCTCGGTAATACACATCACTTAAGCCTTGCAAGCAATACAACTAATAAGTTAGTTGCAAGATGATGTATTACGGAACGAGTAATGAGACTTTCCCGTAACGAGATTGAACTAGGTATTGAGATACCGACGATCGAATCCCGGGCAAGTAACATACCGATGACAAAGGGAACAACTGTCAGGACCCCGACTCAATGCCGCATCGATCTAGCATGTAACACCTCATATCACTTTGCGGCCTCACGCACGGTATTCCCACGGGTGTCGCCTTACCTTAGCCCGGGACCGTTTGCGCCTTTTGGCACACGTATATGACAGTGTCGCTAGCATCCATATGATAAGGAGCCCGGGCTGACATGGCTAGTCGTAAACCCAAAGTGGCACAGACTTACAGGGACAGGCATCCATGACCCAGCATCGAACGTGTCGGTCATCAGCGAGTGAATCTAGGCTGTAGCACTGGGCTAGCAGGACTCCGGTGAACCGGGCTGTAGCAGGCTAACAGGACTCTGGTATTCATCGCGTGACATTTCCCCGAAGGGACAGACACAGGAACGAAGAAGGACACATGCCGGCCAGCCTAAGTGTTCCGGAGCAGTAGCAAGCTACCATGGCTCGGTGGAAACACTAGGAGACATTTCCCGGTAAGAGAGGCTACTAAAGATAAACAACTAGATAGTCAGATCCCACACATACCAAGCATAGCAATAACATACACACAATATGCTCGATATGTGCAAATACAACATGGCATCACAACATGACTCTACAACTCAAGTATTTATTCAATAGGCTCCGAGGAGCGAGATATTACAAACAGGGGTCTCACGACCCAACATTCAGAGCATACAAATCAAAGCACAAGCGGAAGCTATCATGTCTGAGTACAGACATCTATAAATGAAAAAGGCTGAGAAGCCTGACTATCTACCAGATCCTGCCGAGGGCACAAGATCGTAGCTGAGGTAACAAGCTAAACGTCGAAGACCACGCGGAATTACTAGTGAGACTGAAGTCTCTCTGCAAAAACATAAAATAGGCAAACGTGAGTACAAATGTACCCAGCAAGACTTACATCAGAACTATCTACATATGCATCATTATCAACAAAGGGATGGTGGGGTTTAACTGCAGCAAGCCAGCTTTGACTCGGTGGCTAACCTGAACTACGACTGCAAGTAACTCTTTTGAGGTGGCGCACATGAGTCCACATATTCACCAACCAATACACCACTATGGAACCGCTCCTGTCTCCCTACGAGAACGCCATCCATAGCACTCACGCTTATCTTGCGTATTTTAGAGTATCCACTTTCACTTGTCTATGAACTGATATAAGCAACCCAGAAGTCCTTTTCCGCGGGCACGGCTATTCGAATAGATCATATTAACCTTGCAGGGGTGTACTTCTTCACACACGCTCTCACCACTTACCGCCGTTTACACGACATGTACTCGGCAACCTTCAAGCGGAAGCCCAACGTGGGTGTCGGCCACGGCCTGCCTAAACACTCGAGTCTCTAGTCCAGGTTTATCGCCTATTCGGGTTCCATCCATGAGGAGATCCGGCCGGAGTTTCGCTCACAGCCCCAAACGATGTGAACAGGGTTCCCGAGACACCAAACGGGCGCCCGGTACACCGTGCCACGTGCCTACCGCATCACAGCCCACCCCTCCGGTCAGCGCTGCCCACGGCCTCCAGCATACTACAAACACTAGAAACTACTTGCAACTCCTGGACAGAGGACAAGGGTGATCAAGAAGCCGAGAGGGTCCATTGGTTTCGGGCCCAATGCGTGGTAGTAGCTGAATCATGGATCACAAACACAGAACTCAGTTCCTGAGGACGGCTGCAATGAGACAACCCACCATGTACTCCTACATGGCCTCTCACCGCTACCTTTACCAAATCGTATTCACACACTTAGCTCACACACAGTAGGACAGGTTCACACGCCTCTGATTCATCCCCGATGAATCAGACCCGACTCAACTCTAAGCAGTAGCAGGCATGACAAACAAACATAAATGAGTAGGCACATCAGGGCTCAAACAACTCCTACTCATGCTAGTGGGTTTCATCTATTTACTGTGGAATGACAGGTCATGCAGAGGATAAAGGGGTTCAGCTACCGCAGCAAGTAACAGATGAATCGTTGTTGCCCTAATGCATTAAAAGAGAGCAGGAGCGAGAGAGTAGGATTGTATCGAAATGAACAAGGGGGTTTTGCTTGCCTGGCACTTCTTAAGATAACATTGAGTCTTCATCAGTGTCAACGATCACATCATCGGTATCACGTCTATCGAGAGGGGACAAATACCGGCAACACAGAAGGGAACACAATCAATGCAATGCACAATATGATGCATGATCATGACATGGCAAAATGAATGTGTTTTGGGCTAATGCAACTAGCAACAGATTAAATGAAGTTGGTTTGAATACAAGATTCAAATTCAAACTCCATATGTGATTATTCAAATGCCATTTAATTGATTTGTGCTAAACAGCAGCTATAAGTTGTTCTAACATGCATGAAAGTGGTACAGATGGATTCCTTGAATTTTTCTGATAATTTTTCATATATAATTTATTTAATTTGGAGTTACGGTTAATTTTCTATGATTTTTAGAAGTTTTAGGCATTTTCTGGAATTTCCTGAATAATATTAAATCCAGAAATGATTATGGCATCAGCACCACGTCACAGTGACGTCAGCAGGGTCAACTGGGCGCCCCAGGTCAAACCTGACGTGTGGGGGCCACACATCAGTGACACAGGAGCTAATCCCGGTCAAACCCAGCGCTGACTGGGGTTTGACCAGGGGTGGGGCCCACTGTCAGTGGCTGTGGGTTTAATTAGTGGGGCCATTAACACTAATTAAGCGTGCCCCGTCGGCAGTCGCCGGAGTATAGCCGGCGGCGACCATTCCGCACGGCGGCGCGGCTCGGATTTGAGCTAGGGGCGATGGTTTGGCGCGCGGTTTGGCTCATTAGAACATCCGCGACGCGGCGTGTCCAGCGGTGGCTGTGGCCGCGGCTGGGGTGACCGGTAGCGGCAACTACGGCGAGAGAGGCGGCGACCGGAGCTCGGGCATCGCCTAAGACGATGCTATGGTGCGGCTACGGACGAACCGATGGGGGTTTTCGGCTCCTGGGAACATCTCGAGCCCGAGGGCGTGCTCAGACGCGAGCTAAGACACCTGTGGCCACGGCGGTGCCATGGCCGGCGGCGAGGAGCGCTCGGCAAGGTGGTTAGGGCGGCTAGAGTACGGGAACAAGCGCGAGGAGGAGGGGGAATGGAAGAGTAGCTCACAGCGGATCTGGTGGAGGCAACGGCGAGGCCGGGGAGGGGCTGGAGCTCGCGAATCCTTGAAAGTTCGCCAGCGGCCGAAGGTTAGGGGCGAGCTTGAGGGCGACGCTGCAGGGCTTCCGGAGGGCCGTGGATCGGTGGGGAGGAAGAGGGGGTCGGGGCGGAGCTTCCTGGGGCGTCGGTGAGGCGTGGGGTGGCCGGTAGCCACGGTGGCTCTCGTCGGTGGCGGCGGCTCCGTTCGGGTGAGGAGAACAGAGGAGGGGGAGAGTGTTTCGGGGAGAGGATGAGGACGCGGGAGAGTGAGGAAGAGAGGCAGGGAGGTGCGTGGCGTCTCCGGGCGTCGAGGAGGAAGCAGGAGGTGGCCGAGGCCTCTCGGGCGCGCGTCACGCCTCGCCTCTGTCCTTCTGGCGAGGGAGGAAGACGACAGGGGAGGGGGTGGAGATGGGCTGGGCCGGCTGGGCCGGTTGGTGGCGCCAGGTAGGCTGCGGGTAAGTGGCCCAGGTAGGTTTCCTCTCTCTCATGTTTTATTGTTCTGTTTGTTTTATTTTATTTTATCTTTTGCCACTGTTTTGAATTTAAAACAATTCAAACAATGCCAAAAGCTCCTCTGAATATTTTTATTTTGCTATATGGACTTTTCCAAAAGCTCATAAAATATTTCAAGGGTATTTGAAATTATATTCTAGTCATATGAATATAATTCAAATTCAAATAGCTAATGATTTAAATTCAAAGTCCCAAAAATAAATCCTTAAAAATGTTCAATATTTTGGTTGGGACCAGAACCCTTACCAAAATTATCAAACATTTAAGAAGAGCATTGTGGAGCAATGAATGAGATTTGAAGGGTTTTTGCCCTTCTTTTATTTAAGTTTTTGAGGCTTCCAAAATTCCTCAGTTCAGGTTTCAAAAATTTAAACATGATGCTCAGATGGAAGCAGGCATAGGACAGGCCAGAACTAGGGATGTGACAACTCACCCCCACTAAACAAGAATCTCGACCCGAGATTCAAGCGTAGGGTAAGACGAAAGGAAAACGCCAACTAACATAATCTTCACGATCCAGGTTGCACTTCAAATGAACGTTGATTCAATCACCATTATTGGCTTGAAGTCTTGCTCTGAGAAATCCTGCCAACATGACCTGGAGAGAAGGAGACTCTAGAAGGGTCGATCTCCTCGAAGATGGAACAACTCAGGATTAACTCACGGAATGAGACATAGAACCATCTCTCGGGTTGAGACACGAGATACACATCAAGAGGGGTGGAAAGAAACGGATGACGAAGGTTCACTAGGTAGACAACAATTCCACACCTAAGAAGGTGGTAAACGATTGTCAACGTAGCGAGGAGTTGAGTTGCCATGATACCACGACGAAACATCCTGGAGGAGGGTGATTCGTAGATTATTACCTTAAGTGGCAAAAAGAATTACTTTTGATTCAAAGATCATTGAAACTCTTCATACCAGCCTAAGGCAATTCACAACGATCGTTTGGAGGGGGTCGGTAGAATGGCATACTCGGACTTGGATGATGTGGATTACCTTGTTGAAGACAACGCAATGGATGATTTTTGCTTATCACCGGAAATGGAAGGGACCCATGGTAGAATGGCACATTGGCGGTGCAAGCTGGGAACAAAATGCAAATGCTGGGAATGATTCTAGTAACTGGGGAGAGGCTCAACAATAGAGAGTTATTCCACTATTGGAATGGTTATAGCATTGCCGAGGAAACTGAGAGCACTCCAGTTAGTGTCGATGATAACACCTAGCGCTTGTGCGTGCTCTCAAGAACTTGAGCATTTCCATATTCATCAGGATTTTACCAATATCCGTGTCAAGGATCCTGGCAACACAACATACTACCATGATGGCTAATGATGGATGATGCAGACGCAAAGGAAGATAACACCTTCTCAGATTACACCTTAGCAAAGCCAAGGAACAAAATCTGGATGATCGACCGAGAGACATTTAGCACTCCGCTTCTAATGTTCTCCTTGATGTGCTAGTGTAACCCATTCATAGAAATGGTTTGGTATCTAGAACATCAAGTAAAGGTCGGACTTCGGAAAGACAAAAAATCATAAGGCACAACTAGGGAGTAAATCCTACGAAGTCCTTATGGGAAGGTGGCCAACTTCCTCAAATAAGATACTATAATAATAGGTCTACCGGATGGGTGTGTTGGCCACGACATCCACCTTACCGGTTATCGAGAGACCAATATATAGTTCTTGGGAAATGTTCCAACCATCACATCTGCTTGAGATTCAGATCTGGTTGGTGTCAGGATATTCCAGACTCATCGAGTCTAGGAAGAAAAACGAAAGTTTGCAACACAAATCGACGAGATGACGTTGCGAGATTCTTGGGAAATGAACTACGATAGTAAGCTCCAAAACATGAGCTGGTTCTGCTACAAACATGTGAACACGTTGTTCCAGACAAGCATGACCACAAAGTAGAATTATAATAAAACACTACCGAGTTCAGGAGGGGGAACCATCAACGAGGGTATCGAAATCCCTACATAAGTCCGGATTAGCTCTTATGAAGGAACTCCTTCTCCTTGAACAAATCAATCAGTGGCTTGGTGTGCTCGGGACACCTATGGAATGGAGGTTGCAAGTCTCCGAACCACAGAATACTTCGCACGTATGCATGACTGATTTGGGATGATTCCAGAGGAAGCAAAACTAACTTTCTCAAATTCACGGCGGCAACTTTCACCAAATGCACGTGTATAAGAGGAAGTCACTCCTTAGAACCGACATGCTTCATGAGCTAGCATGAAGAAATGCTTTCAAAAGTTTCCAACACTAGCTTAATGTTCAACAAAATCATGGAGGAGACAATGATGTTGTCGATGGGCTCAACAGCAATTCATCTGGGTTTCCTTATCACTAGACTTCCACC
Source organism: Triticum dicoccoides (assembly GCF_002162155.2). NCBI lineage: Eukaryota > Viridiplantae > Streptophyta > Magnoliopsida > Poales > Poaceae > Triticum > Triticum dicoccoides. The sequence continues at coordinate 683,299,046 of NC_041388.1, forward strand.
ATCATGCGAACACGGTGATAGCATTGGTCAGACCCAAAAGATATAATGGTGTATGCTCGAGGGATCAACCACGAGTAAGACAACATTACGAGCATCGTTGGTACTGATTTGACTTGACGATGGCCCACACTCAAATCAAAGGATTGATAAGACAATAGGTCCAACAACTGATCACAGGGACCAATCGATGAAGATATCATCTTTCTTCAACACACACTACACAAGAATATCCCTTTGGAACGAACTAAGTCAGACAAGTTTTTATCTTCCAACTCTCCAAGTTGTTGTCTAGCTTAACCAACTAGCTCAGGGATATCTAACACCGATTCTTGGAGAGAAGGTGGTTCATAAGAAACCAATTTGATCACGAGCTCAACATAACGGTCAGGTGACGACCTGGTGATACTTCCGAGAAGACATTCAGAAAATCACGAACCACCGGTATGTTACTAAGCTCGAGAACAATCTCGCTTTTGAGGGCAAGACGATATGATCAAATGAGTGAGGACTTGACAAGATCCTAACTCATCAATCGAAGGGTGCACCGAAATAAGGACTAGGTAGCACGATCAGTCTTAGAAGGATGATTCAAAAACCAACATGCTAAGAATGAAATTATTATCCTTTAACTACCAAGCAACGAGGTTGCTGGGAGTATTGATTTCACACATCACAATTCAGTTGTCGGTATTCCGGTTGCATCAACACGAGGGCCGAGGAATGACTAATGATGGTGAGAAGTATCACTACGTCAAAATTCATGAGAGTTGGTGCAGTTCTCATGACAATTCTGACATAAAGGGGGTAATACTCCAAGGTAGAACAGAACCAAAAGCTGGATTGGCATTTGATCTGCGGAATACAACTACTTTGACCCAATCCTAGATATGGATGAGGTACTGGAGTTTGTTTCTCCAAGTCATTCAGGACAGAATGGCTTGACGGACCACAAGGGTAATAGGCATCGATAAACGAATGCATGCATACCCTTGACTATCAATTGATAGACGAAGGTCAGTAGACAACTAAAGAGGGACAACTCAAAGGAACATATAATTTTCTGAGTTGTGGATGCATAGATTAGTATGTCGAGCGAGATCAACATTTCTTCCAGATAACCCATGAAGAGAGGTAGGACTGGCAGAGTCACGATTTATGAATGGAGATCTCCTCAAGAGTACTCTAATTGTGATCTTTTGATCCAATAAACATCTGCCATAAGCGGTTCATAGTATTTGGAAGAAGGAAATACCACGGACCTCGAGGACTATCGCAAAGTTACTAATATCCTGAAGGAACTAGCAAACACTATCAACATAAAGTAAGTAGAGTGAATCTCGGGTTCAAAACCCAGAAATAGAATGCCTACTAACTAATAACATCACGGGATGCTTTCAAAAATAATGGCCAGAATCATCACACTGGGGATACAAAAGCATTGCTAAATTGCTAGGTGACTTCCTAAACACCTAAGGTCATAATAATAGCTCCAACATCTACGCCGAGGTAACAAAGTACCTCAACCTACCGATTAGTGTGCTTATTCCGACCAAAAGGGACATCGGACACGGAAGGAAAGGATTTGCAAATGCATCAGACTGTTTAGAGACCTGGGATGACTCGGACAGCATAACGGCTGTAAATGCTCAAAAAGATTTGAGACAATCACAAAATGGTGGCATAACCACTCAACATCACAGTATCAAGGTTCCGAGATCAACAGTAATCATACAGAAGTAGTAGGAACTGAAACGAGGCTCAAGTCCAACAATCTTATAAGTCTACAGATTAGCAACACGTGATCCTAATAGAAAGAAGAGATAGCCTAGTTCTTAATCCCCGTAGAAGAGAAGATGATGACTCAGATCAGAAGGCCATGAGGTATAAGGAGTAAAAAGAGCCTTACGTTCCATCCCACAATCAATTCCCTTATATAACTAAGAATTTCTAGACTCAACTTCGACCAGTTTGGCTTGGTAATCCTACAGGCAGTCAAGCTCTGATACCAACGCTGTCAGGACCCCGACTCAATGCCACATCGATCTAGCATGTAACACCTCATATCACTTTGCGGCCTCACGCACGGTATTCCCACGGGTGTCGCCTTACCTTAGCCCGGGACCGTTTGCGCCTTTTGGCACACGTATATGACAGTGTCGCTAGCATCCATATGATAAGGAGCCCGGGCTGACATGGCTGGTCGTAAACCCAAAGTGGCACAGACTTACAGGGACAGGCATCCATGACCCAGCATCGAACGTGTCGGTCATCAGCGGGTGAATCCAGGCTGTAGCACTGGGCTAGCAGGACTCCGGTGAACCGGGCTGTAGCAGGCTAACAGGACTCCGGTATTCATCGCGTGACATTTCCCCGAAGGGACAGACACAGGAACGAAGAAGGACACATGCCGGCCAGCCTAAGTGTTCCGGAGCAGTAGCAAGCTACCATGGCTCGGTGGAAACACTAGGAGACATTTCCCGGTAAGAGAGGCTACTAAAGATAAACAACTAGATAGTCAGATCCCACACATACCAAGCATAGCAATAACATACACACAATATGCTCGATATGTGCAAATACAACATGGCATCACAACATGACTCTACAACTCAAGTATTTATTCAATAGGCTCCGAGGAGCGAGATATTACAAACAGGGGTCTCACGACCCAACATTCAGAGCATACAAATCAAAGCACAAGCGGAAGCTATCATGTCTGAGTACAGACATCTATAAATGAAAAAGGCTGAGAAGCCTGACTATCTACCAGATCCTGCCGAGGGCACAAGATCGTAGCTGAGGTAACAAGCTAAACGTCGAAGACCACGCGGAATTACTAGTGAGACTGAAGTCTCTCTGCAAAAACATAAAATAGGCAAACGTGAGTACAAATGTACCCAGCAAGACTTACATCAGAACTATCTACATATGCATCATTATCAACAAAGGGATGGTGGGGTTTAACTGCAGCAAGCCAGCTTTGACTCGGTGGCTAACCTGAACTACGACTGCAAGTAACTCTTTTGAGGTGGCGCACATGAGTCCACATATTCACCAACCAATACACCACTATGGAACCGCTCCTGTCTCCCTACGAGAACGCCATCCATAGCACTCACGCTTATCTTGCGTATTTTAGAGTATCCACTTTCACTTGTCTATGAACTGATATAAGCAACCCAGAAGTCCTTTTCCGCGGGCACGGCTATTCGAATAGATCATATTAACCTTGCAGGGGTGTACTTCTTCACACACGCTCTCACCACTTACCGCCGTTTACACGACATGTACTCGGCAACCTTCAAGCGGAAGCCCAACGTGGGTGTCGGCCACGGCCTGCCTAAACACTCGAGTCTCTAGTCCAGGTTTATCGCCTATTCGGGTTCCATCCATGAGGAGATCCGGCCGGAGTTTCGCTCACAGCCCCAAACGATGTGAACAGGGTTCCCGAGACACCAAACGGGCGCCCGGTACACCGTGCCACGTGCCTACCGCATCACAGCCCACCCCTCCGGTCAGCGCTGCCCACGGCCTCCAGCATACTACAAACACTAGAAACTACTTGCAACTCCTGGACAGAGGACAAGGGTGATCAAGAAGCCGAGAGGGTCCATTGGTTTCGGGCCCAATGCGTGGTAGTAGCTGAATCATGGATCACAAACACAGAACTCAGTTCCTGAGGACGGCTGCAATGAGACAACCCACCATGTACTCCTACATGGCCTCTCACCGCTACCTTTACCAAATCGTATTCACACACTTAGCTCACACACAGTAGGACAGGTTCACACGCCTCTGATTCATCCCCGATGAATCAGACCCGACTCAACTCTAAGCAGTAGCAGGCATGACAAACAAACATAAATGAGTAGGCACATCAGGGCTCAAACAACTCCTACTCATGCTAGTGGGTTTCATCTATTTACTGTGGAATGACAGGTCATGCAGAGGATAAAGGGGTTCAGCTACCGCAGCAAGTAACAGATGAATCGTTGTTGCCCTAATGCATTAAAAGAGAGCAGGAGCGAGAGAGTAGGATTGTATCGAAATGAACAAGGGGGTTTTGCTTGCCTGGCACTTCTTAAGATAACATTGAGTCTTCATCAGTGTCAACGATCACATCATCGGTATCACGTCTATCGAGAGGGGACAAATACCGGCAACACAGAAGGGAACACAATCAATGCAATGCACAATATGATGCATGATCATGACATGGCAAAATGAATGTGTTTTGGGCTAATGCAACTAGCAACAGATTAAATGAAGTTGGTTTGAATACAAGATTCAAATTCAAACTCCATATGTGATTATTCAAATGCCATTTAATTGATTTGTGCTAAACAGCAGCTATAAGTTGTTCTAACATGCATGAAAGTGGTACAGATGGATTCCTTGAATTTTTCTGATAATTTTTCATATATAATTTATTTAATTTGGAGTTACGGTTAATTTTCTATGATTTTTAGAAGTTTTAGGCATTTTCTGGAATTTCCTGAATAATATTAAATCCAGAAATGATTATGGCGTCAGCACCATGTCACAGTGACGTCAGCAGGGTCAACTGGGCGCCCCAGGTCAAACCTGACGTGTGGGGGCCACACGTCAGTGACACAGGAGCTAATCCCGATCAAACCCAGCGCTGACTGGGGTTTGACCAGGGGTGGGGCCCACTGTCAGTGGCTGTGGGTTTAATTAGTGGGGCCATTAACACTAATTAAGCGTGCCCCGTCGGCAGTCGCCGGAGTATCGCCGGCGGCGACCATTCCGCACGGCGGCGCGGCTCGGATTTGAGCTAGGGGCGATGGTTTGGCGCGCGGTTTGGCTCATTAGAACGTCCGCGACGCGGCGCGTCCAGCGGTGGCTGTGGCCGCGGCTGGGGTGACCGGTAGCGGCAACTACGGCGAGAGAGGCGGCGACCGGAGCTCGGGCATCGCCTAAGACGATGCTATGGTGCGGCTACGGACGAACCGATGGGGGTTTTCGGCTCCTGGGAACATCTCGAGCCCGAGGGCGTGCTCAGACGCGAGCTAAGACACCTGTGGCCACGGTGGTGCCATGGCCGGCGGCGAGGAGCGCTCGGCAAGGTGGTTAGGGCGGCTAGAGTACGGGAACGAGCGCGAGGAGGAGGGGGAATGGAAGAGTAGCTCACAGCGGATCTGGTGGAGGCAACGGCGAGGCCGGGAAGGGGCTGGAGCTCGCGAATCCTCGAAAGTTCGCCGGCGGCCGAAGGTTAGGGGCGAGCTTGAGGGCGACGCTGCAGGGCTTCCGGAGGGCCGTGGATCGGTGGGGAGGAAGAGGGGGTCGGGGCGGAGCTTCCTGGGGCGTCGGTGAGGCGTGGGGTGGCCGGTAGCCACGGTGGCTCTCGTCGGTGGCGGCGGCTCCGTTCGGGTGAGGAGAACAGAGGAGGGGGAGAGTGTTTCGGGGAGAGGATGAGGACGCGGGAGAGTGAGGAAGAGAGGCAGGGAGGTGCGTGGCGTCTCCGGGCGTCGAGGAGGAAGCAGGAGGTGGCCGAGGCCTCTCGGGCGCGCGCCACGCCTCGCCTCTGTCCTTCTGGCGAGGGAGGAAGACGACAGGGGAGGGGCTGGAGATGGGCTGGGCCGGCTGGGCCGGTTGGTGGCGCCAGGTAGGCTGCGGGTAAGTGGCCCAGGTAGGTTTCCTCTCTCTCATGTTTTATTGTTCTGTTTGTTTTATTTTATTTAATCTTTTGCCACTGTTTTGAATTTAAAACAATTCAAACAATGCCAAAAGCTCCTCTGAATATTTTTATTTTGCTATATGGACTTTTCCAAAAGCTCATAAAATATTTCAGGGGTATTTGAAATTATATTCTAGTTATATGAATATAATTCAAATTCAAATAGCTAATGATTTAAATTCAAAGTCCCAAAAATAAATCCTTAAAAATGTTCAATATTTTGGTTGGGACCAGAACCCTTACCAAAATTATCAAACATTTAAGAAGAGCATTTTGGAGCAATGAATGAGATTTGAAGGGTTTTTGCCCTTGTTTTATTTAAGTTTTTGAGGCTTCCAAAATTCCTCAGTTCAGGTTTCGAAAATTTAAACATGATGCTCAGATGGAAGCAGGCATAGGACAGGCCAGAACTAGGGATGTGACAACAACGTATGTTGTTATGCGGTCTGACCGATAAAGATCTTCATAGAATATGTAGGAGCCAATATGAGCATCCAGGTTTCGCTATTGGTTATTGACCGGAGACGTGTCTCGGTCATGTCTACATTGTTCTCGAATTCGTAGGGTCCGCACGCTTAACGTTACGATGACAGTTTCATTATGAGTTTATATATTTTGATGTACCGAAGGTTGTTCGGAGTCCCGGATGTGATCACGGACTTGACGAGGAGTCTCAAAATGGTCGAGACATAAAGATCGATATATTGGACGACTATTTTGGACACCAGAAAGGTTCCGGGTAAGATTGGGACAATACCGGATCACCGAGAGGTTATCGGAACCCCCCGGTAGGTATATGGGCCTTATTGGGCCTTAGTGGAAAGGAGGGGAAAGGAGCAAGGGAGGGGGCGCCCCCCCCCCCAAGCCCAATCCGAATTGGGAGGGGGGCCGCCCCCCCCCCTTTCCTTCCTCCCTCCTTCCTCTTCCTTCCCTGTCCTACTCCTAATAGGAAAAAGGGGAGTCCTACTCCCGGTGGGAGTTGGACTCCCCCCGTTGGGCGCGCCACCCTCCTTGGTCGGCCCCCTCCTCCACTCCTTTATATACGGGGGCAGGGGGCACCCCAGAGACACAACAATTGATCATTGATCTCTTAGCCGTGTGCGGTGCCCCCCTCCACCATAATCCTCGATAATATTGTAGCGGTGCTTAGGCGAAGCCCTGCGACGGTAGAACATCAAGATCGTCACCACGCCGTCGTGCTGACGGAACTCATCCCCGACACTTTGCTGGATCGGAGTCCGGGGATCGTCATCGAGATGAACGTGTGCAAAAACTCGTAGGTGCCGTAGTTTCGGTGCTTGATCGGTCGGGTCGTGAAGACATACGACTACATCAACCGCATTGTTATTATGCTTCCGCTTCCGGTCTACGAGGGTACGTAGACAACACTCTCCCCTCTCGTTGCTGTGCATCACCATGATCTCGCGTGTGCGTTGGAAATTTTTTGAAATAACTACGTTCCCCAACAAATGAAACCTTCGGAAATGTGATTTCTAGGAAGATTATGATCCGGGAGACTTGGACCCTACGTCAAGAAAGAAAAGAGGAGGCCACGAGGTAGGGAGCGCGCCTGCCTACCCCAGGCGCGCCCTCCACCCTCGTGGGGCCCCTATTGCTCCACCGACATACTCCTTCCTCCTATATATACCTACGTACCCCCAAACGATCAGACACGGAGCCAAAAACCTAATTCCACCGCCGCAACTATCTGTATCCACGAGATCCCATCTTGGGGCCAGTTCCGGAGCTCCGGCGGAGGGGGCATCGATCATGGAGGACTTCTACATCAACACCATAGCCTCTCCGATGAAGTGTGAGTAGTTTACTTCAGACCTACGGCTCCATAGCTAGTAGCTAGATGGCTTCTTCTCTCTTTTTGGATCTCAATACAATGTTCTCCCCCTCTCTTGTGGAGAACTATTCGATGTAATCTTCTTTTTGCGGCGTGTTTGTTGAGACCGATGAATTGTGGGTTTATGATCAAGTCAATCTATGAATAATATTTGAATCTTCTCTGAATTCTTTTATGTATGATTGGTTATCTTTGCAAGTCTTTTTGAATTATCAGTTTGGTTTGGCCTACTAGATTGATCTTTCTTGCAATGGGAGAAGTGCTTAGCTTTGGGTTCAATCTTGCGGTGTCCTTTCCCAGTGACAGTAGGGGCAGCAAGGCACGTATTGTATTGTTGCCACCAAGGATAACAAGATGGGGTTGTCTTCATATTGCATGAGTCTATCCCTCTACATCATGTCATCTTGCTTAAGGCGTTACTCTGTTTTTAACTTAATACTCTAGATGCATGCTGGATAGCGGTCGATGAGTGGAGTAATAGTAGTAGATGCAGGCAGGAGTCGGTCTACTTGTCTCGGACGTGATGCCTATATACATGATCATACCTAGATATTCTCATAACTATGCTCAATTCTGTCAATTGCTCAACAGTAATTTGTTCACCCACCGTAGAATACTTATGCTCTCGAGAGAAGCCACTAGTGAAACCTATGGCCCCCGGGTCTATCTTCATCATATTAATCTCCTACTACTTAGTTATTTCCTTTGCTATTTACTTTGCCTTTACTTTACTTTGCATCTTTATCACAAAAATACCAAAAATGTTATCTTATCATATCTATCAGATATCACTCTCGTAAGTGGCCTTATAGGGATTGACAACCCCTATTTGCGTTGGTTGCGAGGATTTATTTGTTTTGTGCAGGTACGAGGGACTCGCGCGTAGCCTCCTACTGGATTGATACCTTGGTTCTCAAAAACTGAGGGAAATACTTACGCTAATTTGTTGCATCAACCCTTCCTCTTCGGGGAAAACCAACGCAGTGCTCAAGAGGTAGCAATGTATTATGGAATGAGTAAATAGACTTTCCGGTAACGAGATTGAACTAGGTATTGAGATACCAATGATCGAATCTCGGGCAAGTAACATACCGATGACAAAGGGAACAACGTATGTTGTTATGCGGTCTGACCGATAAAGATCTTCGTAGAATATGTGGGAGCCAATATGAGCATCCAGGTTCCGCTATTGGTTATTGACCGGAGACGTGTCTCGTTCATGTCTACATAGTTCTCGAACCCGTAGGGTCCGCACGCTTAAAGTTTCGATGATGGTTATATCATGAGTTTATGAGTTTTGATGTACCGAAGGTTGTTCGGAGTTCCGGATATGATCACGGACATGACGAGGAGTCTCGAAATGGTCGAGACATGAAGATTGATATATTGGAAGCCTATATTTGGATATCAGAAATGTTCCGGGTGAAATCGGGATTTTACCGGAGTACCAAGGGGTTACCGGAACCCCCCCCCCCCGGGGGGGGGGGCTTAATGGGCCATAGTGGGCTTAGTGGAGAAGAGGAGAGCCGACTAGGGTAGGGCCGCGTGCCCCTCCCCCTCTAGTCCGAATAGGACAAGGAGAGGGGGGCAACGCCCCCCTTTCCTTCCTCTCTCCCTCCTCTTTCCCCCTTCTCCTAATCAAACAAGGGAAAAAAAGGGAGGGAGTCCTACTCCCGGTGGGAGTAGGACTCCTCCTGGCGCGCCTCCTCCTGGCCGGCCGCACCTCCCCCTTGATCCTTTATATACGGGGGCAGGGGACACCCCAGAGACACAACAATTGATTTGATCTTTTAGCCGTGTGCGGTGCCCCCCTCCACCATAGTCCACCTCGATAATACTGTAGCGGTGCTTAGGCGAAGCCCTGCGTCGGTAGAACATCATCATCGTCACCACGCCATCGTGCTGACGAAACTCTCCCTCAACACTCGGCTAGATCGGAGTTCGAGGGACGTCATCGGGCTGAACGTGTGCTGAACTCTGAGGTGTCGTGCGTTTGGTACTTTATCGGTCGGATCGTGAAGACGTACGACTAATCAACCGCGTTCTGCTAACGCTTCTGCTTTCAGTCTATGAGGGTACGTGGACAACGCTCTCCCCTCTTGTTGCTATGCATCACCATGATCTTGCGTGTGCGTAGGACTTTTTTTGAAATTACTACGTTCCCCAACAGCTACAATTGATCCCCTATACTTGTGGGTTATCATTCCTCAATACACCTATCCAGAACTACCACTAGATGTAGCAGATCTTCTCCTTCGGGCTGGCAACCAGCAAGCATGCCATGGGCTCTGGTCAGCCGCTAGGCTCACCGATGCCCTAGTATCCAGACACCCAGGAGTCAGAGACCATCAATGTTGATGCTCTTGAGAAGGATGGTGAGCATGTTCCTGTGGTTGATAGGAAGAGGAAGCGGGCAGGTTTCAAGGAGGAGGAGCTAAGTGTCTTCAGCGGCATGACTCGAGCAGCAAAGGAGGTGGCCACCGCCATCAGGGAGAGCAAGGCGGTCGACGTCCACCCTGAGCTCTACGGCGCCGTCATGGAGCAAGATGGCTTCAACCCAGATGCTCTCATGGTGGCTCTCAGCCACATGCTAGACGACAAAGCCCAGGCTATTGGGTTTGTTGCCATGTGATAACCCACAAGTATAGGGGATCGCAACAGTTTTCGAGGGTAGAGTATTCAACCCAAATTTATTGATTCGACACAAGGGGAGCCAAAGAATATTCTCAAGTATTAGCATCTGAGTTGTCAATTCAACTACACATGAAAGACTTAATATCTGTAGCAAATTATTTAGTAGCAAAGTAGTATGGAAGTAACGGTAATAGTGGCAAAAGTAACAGTAACAGTTTTGTAGCAATTGTAACAGTGGCAACGTAAAAGTAACTTAGCACAGATCAATATGTGAAAAGCTCATAGGAAATGGATCAATTATGGATAATTATGTCGGATGTCATTCATCATGCAACGGTTATAACATAGGGTGGCACAGAACTAGCTCCAATTCATCAATATAATGTAGGCATGTATACCGAATATAGTCATACATGCTTAAGGAAAAGAACTTGCATAACATCTTCTGTCATATCCTCCCGTGGCAGCGGGGTCCTATTGGAAACTAAAGGATATTAAGGACTCCTTTTAATAGAGTACCAGACCAAAGCATTAGAACTTAGTGAATACATGAACTCCTCAAACTACGATCATCACCGGGAGTGGTCCCGACTATTGTCATTCCAGGGTTGCTGGATCATAACACGTAGTAGGTGACTATAACTTGCAATATTAGACCAAGAACACAAATATATTCATGAAAACATAATAGGTTAAGATCTAAAATCAAGGCACTCGGGCCCTAGTGACAAGCATTAGTCATAGCAAAGTCATAGCAACCTCAATCTTAGAACATAGTGGATACTTGATGTCTACTACGTAGCTTTATTCTTGTAGACACGTGTTGGGACTCCAAGCGCAGAGTTTTGTAGGACAGTAGCAATTTTCCCTCAAGTGGATGACCTAAGGTTTATCAATCCATGAGAGGTGTAGGATGAAGATGGTCTCTCTCAAACGACCCTGCAATCAAATACAAGAAATCTCTTGTGTCCCCAACACACCCAATACAATGGCAATTTGTATAGTTGCACTAGTTTGGTGAAGAGATGGTGATACAAGTGTAATATGGATGGTAGAAATATATTTTTATAATATGAATAAATAAAAACAGCAAGGTAGCAAATAGTAAACAGGCACAAAAACAGTATTGCAATGCTTGAAAATGAGGCCTAGGATCTGTACTTTCACTAGTGCAATCTCTCAACAATGCTAATATAATTGGATCATATAACCACCCCTCAAAGTGCGATAAAGAATCACTCCAAAGCTCCTATCTAGCGGAGAACATAAGACGGAATTGTTTGTAGGGTACGAACCACCTCAAAGCTATTCTTTCCGATCAATCTATCCTAGATTTCGTACTAAAATAACACGAAGCTATTCTTTCCTATCGATCTAACCAAGAGTTCATACTAAAATAACACCAAAGCAAATTCAGATTCATAATATTCAATCCAACACAAATAACTTCAAAGAGTGCCCCAAGACTTCTACCGGAGAAACAAAGACAAGAACGTGCATCAACCCCTATGCATAGATTACCCCAATGTCACCTCGGGAATCCGGAGTGCTAAAACATATATCAAGTGAATCAATATGATACCCCATTGTCACAACGAGTATTCAATTGCAAGGCATATATCAAGTGTTCTCAAATCCATAAAAGTATTCAATCCAATAACAACAAAATCTCGAAGGGAAAAACTCAATTCATCACAACAAGATAGAGAGGGGAAAACACCATATGATCCGACTATATTAACAAAGCCCGTGATACATCAAGATCGTGACATCTCAAAAACACGAGAGAGAGAGAAAGAGAGAGAGAGATTAAACACATAGCTACTGGTACAAACCCTCATCCCCGAGGGTGGACTACTCCCTCCTCATCGTGGTGGTCGCCAGGATGATGAAGATGGCCACCGGAGATGATTTCCCCCTCCGGCAGGGTGCCAAAAATGGTCTAGATTGGTTTTCGGTGGCTACAGAGCATTGCGGCGGTGGAACTTATGATCTAGGTTAACCCTGAGAGTTTTCAGAATATTTGTGAATTTATAGGGTAAAGAAGGGGTGCAGGAGGCCACCGAGGTGGGCACAACCCACCTGGGCGCGCCTGGGCCCCCAGGCATGCCCTGGTGGGTTGTGCCCCCCTCAAGCCCCCCCCCCCCCGGTGCTGCTCTATCCCATCCTGGGTGTTCTAGTCCATAAAAAATCTCCAAACAGTTTCGCAGTGTTTGAACTCCGTTTGATATTGATTTCCTACGATGTAAAATACAAGAAAAAAACAACAACTGGCACTAGGCACCGAGTCAATAGGTTAGTCCCAAAAAATGATATAAAGTTGCTATAAAATGATTGTAAAACACCCAAGAATGATAATATAACATCATGAATACTTCATAAATTATAGATACATTGGAGACATATCAGCATCTCCAAGCTTAATTCCTACTCGTCCTCGAGTAGGTAAATGATAAAAGAAATAATTTATGAAGTGTGAATGGTAGCAAAGTGCATAAGTTTGATCAATTACAATTTCAATCACTTTTCCTAGCATCATAACAGAAATTCTTTCTTATGAAACTTCTCATGTTAAAGTAGCAACCAATTCACATTTTAAGGTTCAAACAATGAATTCTCTTGAAACTCAACAACCTATGTTCTCAGTCACCAAGCAATTATAATTCAACTTATTCAATAGAGTTTAAGTAAGAGCTCCACATACTCAACCATCATATAGTATTCTATGATTGCTAACACTCACCGCATACGCATGAGCAAAATGTTTCAACCGGACACATAGAAAGATAGGGGCTTATAATTTCACCTCCCAACGTATTCACCTCAAAGGTGATGTCAACAATAAAACTCATGCTACCCATATCCAACTGGATATATGTGCCTAGATCTTTCCTCACCACATGATGCTTGCTAAAAGAGAAAAATAAAAAGGAGTAGAGAGAAGAACTTTGACTCTTTGCATAAAAGTAAATACTGAAAATTAAAAGATAGGCCCTTCGCAGAGGGAAGCAGAGGTTGTCATGCGCTTATTTGTTTGTATGCTCAACCCCTTAGTGCAAAAGAATGGCACGTTATATTGCCCTTATGATAGCAACCTTTATTATGCAGTCTGTCGCTTTTATTCTTTGCCATCACAAGTTCGTACAACGCTCAATTTTCTCTTACACTAAATGATCTAACACTTTTAGAAGCAGTTTTTATTGCCTTATTGCACCGATGACAACTTACTTGAAGGATCTTATTCAATCCCTAGGTAGGTATGGTGGACTATTGAAAGTAAGATTTGGGTTTAAGGGTTTTTGGATGCACAAGTAGTATCTCTACTTGGTGCAGAATTTTTGGCTAGCAAAGAT
>NC_041388.1:683312885-683390019 GCF_002162155.2 Triticum dicoccoides
TACGTGAATATGAAAGAACATAAACCATTATGTTGTCTTCCTTGTCCAAAGTCAACAATTTTGGCATATAATATTTTGATGGGGGCTCACAATCACAAAAGATTTCCATGATAGTGTATTTATATGTGAAAGTTCTCTTCCTTATACTAATTATTCATGAATTGCTTGTATGACCAATATTGTGATTGTCAAGCCTCCAAAGTTTCACTTTCTAAACCCAATGTGAAGCTACCACTAGGCATGATATGATTTCAACTTCATGACATTCAATTTATTCAACCTCATAGGATATAAGCGAAGCACAAGAGTAATTCCATAGAAAAGAGCTTCATTGACGGGATGTGGATGCCGCTTACCTAGCCTCCCTGACAACTATTTGAGGACTCTATTTTATTTAAAAACTTTCATATATAAATATTTTATTGAAACATCAAGAAAATTAAATAAAAATAAAATGACATTCTAAGAATAGCGCAACTCATGTGAAGAAGCAAAAACTTACGCTCAACCGATACTAACCGACAATTGTTGAAGAAGAAAGGTGGGATACCTACCGGGGCATCCCCAAGCTTAGATGCTTGAGACTTCTTGAAATATTATCTTGGGATGTCTTGGGCATCCCCAAGATTGATATTTTGTGTCTCCTTAATTCTTCTCATATCATGGTTTTCCTAAATCTCAAAAGCTTCATCCACACAAAACTCAACAAGGACTCGTGAGATAAGTTAGTATAAACCAATGGAAAAACCTTATCATTCTCTATTGTAGAAAATCACTAAAATTATTATTCAAAATTGAACACTAAATGCCTCTGCATATTTAGTACTCCTATCCTCAAATACAACCATTAAACAAGCAAACATATGCAAACATAACAGCAATCTGCCAAAACAGTACAGTCTGTAAAGAATGCAAGAGTATCAATACTTCTTTAACTCCAAACATTATGAAAATTTACCACACTGTAGAAAATTTATCAGAGATTATTATGCAAAAAGTTTCAACACTTTATCACATTCTGACTTCTCTAGGGAATTTTTGCAACATCGATAAACTTTCTGTTTTGAAACAACAACTCATATACTTGCAAGATAAGCATGGTAAAGGCTACCCTTGACACTTTCATTGAAATAAAAGATGAAAAACATTATTCTAAATAAAATCAAGCAAATCCTAACAAAATTAAATGATTCTCCAAGTAAAACTCATATCATGTGACGAATGAAAACATGGCTCCAAGTGAGGTTACCGATAATGTTGAAGACGAAAGAGGGGATGCCTTCCGGGGCATCCCCAAACTTAGTTTCTTGGATCTTACTTGAATATTACCTTGGGGTGCCTTGGGAATCCCCAAGCTTAGGGTCTTTTCACTCCTTATTCTCCTCATATCGACATCTCACCCAAAACATGAAAACTTCAATCACACAAAACTTAACGGAACTTTGTGAGATAGGTTAGTATGATAAAGAGCAAACCATTTCACTTTTGGTACTGTCAAATACAAGATTCATAATTTCTCTCACACAATTCCTACTGTAGCATATCATTTCCACAATTTATATTGAGCAATATAAGCCATGGAAACTAGAAAGCAAGCAAACTATACATTGAGAACAGAATCTGTTAAAAACAGAACAGTTTGTAGTAATCTGTACTCCAACCATACTTATGCTACTCAAACAATTATGAAAAAATAGGAAAACCTGGGAAATTTGTCTATTAATCTTATACAAAAAGAATCAGCATTTTATCACGCTTCTGTTAAAAAGGAGAATTGTTTTCCTAAGCGCAAAAGTTTCTGTTTTTCAGCAAGATCAAATCAACTACCACCGTAAGCCATCCCAAGGTCTTACTTGGAACTTTGTTGAAAGGAAAGAAATAAAACATGATTAATACAGTAGCCTAATCATGTGGACACACAAAAATAGTAGGTAAAAGTGTTGGGTTGTCTCCCAACAAGCGATTTTCTTTAATGCCTTTTAGCTAGGCATGATGATTTCAATGATGCTCGCATAAAAGATATGAATTGAAACACAAAGAGTGCATCATGAAGCATATGACTAGCACATTTAAGTCTAACCCACTTCCTATGCATAGGTATTTTGTGAGCAAACAACTTATGGGAACAAGAATCAACTAGCATAGGAAGGCAAAACAAGCATAACTTCAAAAATTTCAACACATAGAGAGGAAACTTGATATTATTGAAATATATATGAGCATATCTTCCCCTCTCATAATAATTTTCAGTAGCATCATGAATGAATTCAACAAAATAGCTATCACATAAAGCATTCTTTCCATGATACATAAGCATAGAAATTTTCTCACTCTCCGCATAAGCAAATTTATTCTCATGAATAGTAGTGGGAGCAAACTCAACAAAATAATTATCATGGGATTGAAAATTAAAATCATGATGACAAGTTTCATGGTTATCATTATTCAATATAGCATACATCTCATCACCATAATTATCATAAATAGCAACTTTGTTATCATAATCAACTGCAATCTCCTCCAAAATAGTGGATTCATCACTAAATAAAGTCATGACCTCTCCAAATCCACTTTCATCAATATAATCATCACAAATAGGAGTCATGCAATCATTATAAAAAATTTGCACATCAAATCTTGGGGGAATAAAAATATCATATTCATCAAACATAGCATCCCCAAGCTTATGGCATTGCATATAATTAGCAGCATGGATATTCAAAGAATTCATACTAACAACAATGTAATCATGCTCATCATTTATACCAAACATTCTATTGAATTCTTATTCTATCAATTGAGCACAATTTTCCTTTCCATCATTTTCATGAAAGACATTATAAAGATGAATAATATGGTGCAACCTCAATTCCATTTTTTTGTAGTTTTCTTTTACAAACCAAACTAGTGATAAAACAAGAAACTAAAAGATTCAATTGCAAGATCTAAAGATATACCTTCAAGCACTCACCTCCCCGACAACGACGCCAAAAAAGAGCTTGATGTCTACTACGCAACTTTATTCTTGTAGACACGTGTTGGGCCTCCAAGAGAAGAGTTTTGTAGGGCAGTAGCCATTTTCCCTCAAGTGGATGACCTAAGGTTCATCAATCCGTGAGAGGTGTAGGATGAAGATGGTCTCTCTCAAAAGACCCTACAATCAAATACAAGAAATCTCTTGTGTCCCCAACACACCCAATACAATGGCAATTTGTATAGGTGCACTAGTTCGGCGAAGAGATGGTGATACAAGTGTAATATGGATGGTATAAATATATTTTTATAATCTGAATAAATAAAAACAGCAAGGTAGAAAATAGTAAACGGGCACAAAACGGTATTGCAATGCTTGAAAATGAGGCCTTGGGTCCGTACTTTCACTAGTGCAATCTCTCAACAGTGCTAATATAATTGGATCATATAACCACCCCTTAAAGTGCGATAAAGAATCACTTCAAAGTTCCTATCTAGCGGAGAACATAAGACGGAATTGTTTGTAGGGTACGAAACCACATCAAAGCTATTCTTTCCGATCAATTTATCCTAGAGTTCGTACTAAAATAACACGAAGCTATTCTTTCCGATCGATCTAACCAAGAGTTCGTACTAAAATAACACCAAAGCAAATTAAGATTCATAATATTCAATCCAACACAAAGAACTTCAAAGAGTGCCCCAAGATTCTATCGGAGAAACAAAGACAAGAACGTGCATCAACCCCTATGCATAGATTACCCCAATGTCACCTCGGGAATCCGTGAGTTGAGTGCCAAAACATATATCAAGTGAATCAATACGATACCCCATTGTCACCATGAGTATTCAATTGCAAGACATATATCAAGTGTTCTCAAATCCATAAAAGTATTCAATCTGATAACAACAAAATCTCAAAGGGAAAAACTCAATTCATCACAACAAGATAGAGAGGGGAAAACACCATATGATCCGACTATATTAACAAAGCCCGTGATACATCAAGATTGTGAAATCTCAAGAAGATGAGAGAGAGAGAGAGATTAAACACATAGCTACTGGTACAAACCCTCAGTCGCGAGGGTGGACTACTCCCTCCTCATCGTGGTGGCCGCCGGGATGATGAAGATGGCCACCGGAGTGAAGGAAATATGCCCTAGAGGCAATAATAAAGTTATTATTTATTTCCTTATTTCATGATAAATGTTTATTATTCATGCTAGAATTGTATTAAGCGGAAACATAATACATGTGTGAATACATAGACAAACATAGTGTCACTAGTATGCCTCTACTTAACTAGCTCGTTAATCAAAGATGGTTAAGTTTCCTAACCATAGACATGAGTTGTCATTTGATTAATAGGATCACATCATTAGGAGAATGATGTGATTGACTTGGCCCATTCCGTTAGCTTAGCACTTGATCGTTTAGTTTGTTGCTATTGCTTTCTTCATGACATACACATGTTCCTATGACTATGAGATTATGCAACCCCCGTTTACCGGAGGAACACTTTGTGTGCTACTAAACGTCACAACGTAACTGGGTGATTATAAAGGTGCTCTTCAGGTGCCTCCGAAGGTACTTGTTGAGTTGGCGTATTTCGAGATTAGGATTTGTCACTCCGATTGTCGGAGAGGTATCTCTGGGCCCACTCGGTAATGCACATCACTATAAGCCTTGCAAGCATTGTAACTAATGAGTTAGTTGCGGGATGATATATTGCGAAACGAGTAAAGAGACTTGCCGGTAACGAGATTGAACTAGGGTATTGAGATACCGACGATCAAATCTCGGGCAAGTAACATACCAATGACAAAGGGAACAACGTATGTTGTTATGCGGTTTGACCGATAAAGATCTTCATAGAATATGTAGGAGCCAATATGAGCATCCAGGTTCCGCTATTGGTTATTGACCGGAGATGTATCTCGGTCATGTCTACATAGTTCTCGAACCTGTAGGGTCTGCACGCTTAACATTCCATGACGATTTGTATTATGAGTTATGTGCATTGATGTACCGAAGGTAGTTCGGAGTCCTGGATGAGATCGGGGACATGACGAGGAGTCTCAAAATGGTCGAGACATAAAGATCGATATATTTGACGACTATATTCGGACATCGGAAATGTTTCGAGTGATTCGGGTATTTTTCAGAGTACCGGGGAGTTACGAAAATTCGTATTGGGCCTTAATGGGTCATACGGGAAAGGAGAGAAAGGCCTCAAAAGGTGGCCGCACCCCTCCCCATGGTCTGGTCCGAATTGGACTAGGGAGGGGGCGCGCCCCCTTCCTTCCTTCTCCTTTTCCCTTCCCTTTTTCCTATTCCATGTGGGAGGAGGAATCCTACTAGGACTAGGGAGTCCTAGTAGGACTCCACACTTCTGGCGCGCCCTACGGGTTGGCCGGCCTCCCCTCCTCCATCCTTTATATACGGGGGCAAGGGGGCACCTCTAGACACACAAGTTGATATGTTGATCTCTCCCAACCATGTGCGGTGCCTCCCTCCACCATATTCCACCTCAGTCATATCGTAGCGGTCCTTAGGCGAAGCCCTGCGTCGGTAGCAACATCATCACCGTCATCATGCGGTCGTGCTGACGGAACTCTCCCGTGAAGCTCTGCTGGATCAGAGTTCGCGGGACGTCATCGAGCTGAATGTATGCTGAAATCGGAGGTGCCGTACGTTCGGTACTTGGATCGGTCGGATCATCAAGACGTACGACTACATCAACCGCGTTGTGCTAACGCTTCCGCTTTCGATCTACGAGGGTACATGGAGAACACTCTCCCCTCTCGTTGCTATGCATCACCATGATCTTGCGTGTCAATGGGAATTTTTTTGAAATTACTACGTTCCCCAACAGTGGCATTAGAGCCTGGTTTTATGCGTAGATGTTATATGCATGAGTAGAACACAAGTGAGTTGTGGACGATACTAGTCATACTGCTTACCAGCATGTCATACTTTGGTTCGGCGGTACTGTTGGATGAAGCGGCCTAGACCAACATTACGCGTACGCTTACGCGAGACTGGTTCTACCGACGTGCTTTGCACATAGGTGGCTGGCGGGTGTCAGTTTCTCCAACTTTAGTTGAACCGAGTGTGGCTACGCCCGGTCCTTAAGAAGGTTAAAATAGCACTAACTTGACGAACTATCGTTGTGGTTTTGATGCATACGTAAGAACGGTTCTTGCTCAGCCCGTAGCAGCCACGTAAAACTTGCAACAACAAAGTAGAGGACGTCTAACTTGTTTTTGCAGGGCATGTTGTGATGTGATATGGTCAAGGCATGATGCTATATTTTGTTGTATGAGATGATCATGTTTTGTAACCGAGTTATCGGCAACTGGCAGGAGCAATATGGTTGTCGCTTTACTGTATGCAGTGCAATCACCCTGTACCTGCTTTACTTTATCACTAAGTGGTAGCGATAGTCGTAGAAGCAATAGTTGGCGAGACAACAACGATGCTACGATGGAGATCAAGGTGTCGTGCCGGTGACGATGGTGATCATGATGGTGCTTCGGAGATGGAGATCACAAGCACAAGATGATGATGGCCATATCATATCACTTATATTGATTGCATGTGATGTTTATCTTTTATGCATCTTATTTTGCTTTGATTGACGGTAGCATTATAAGATGATCTCTCACTAAATTTCAAGATAAAAGTGTTCTCCCTGAGTATGCACCGTTGCGAAAGTTCGTCGTGCCGAGACACCATGTGATGATCGGGTGTGATAAGATCTACGTTCATCTACAACGGGTGCAAGCCAGTTTTGCACACCTAGAATACTCGGGTTAAACTTGATGAGCCTAGCATATGCAGATATGGCCTCTGAACACTGGAGACCAAAATGTCGAGCGTGAATCATATAGTAGATATGATCAACATAGTGATGTTCACCATTGAAAACTACTCCATCTCACGTGATGATCAGACATGGTTTAGTTGATATGGATCACGTGATCACTTAGATAATTAGAGGGATATCTATCTAAGTGGGAGTTCTTAAGTAATATGATTAATTGAACTTTAATTTATCATGAACTTAGTCCTGATAGTATTTTGCAAATAATGTTGTAGATCAATAGCTCGCGTTGTTGCTTCCCTATGTTTTACATGTGTTCCTAGAGAAAACTAAGTTGAAAGATGATGGTAGAAATTACATGGACTGGGTCCGTAACTTGAGGTTTATCCTCGTTGCTGCACAGAAGAATTATGTCCTAGATGCACCACTAGGTGACAGACCTATTGCAGGAGCAGATGCATACGTTATGAATGTTTTGCTAGCTCAATATGATGACTACTTGATAGTTTAGTGCACCATGCTTAACGACTTAGAATCGGGACTTCAAAGACGTTTTGAATGTCATGGATCATATGAGATGTTCCAGGAGTTGAAGTTAATATTTCAAGCAAATACCCGAGTTGAGAGATATGAAGTCTCCAACAAGTTCTATAGCTAAAAGATGGAGGAGAATAGCTCAAGCAGTGAGCATGTGCTCAGATTGTCTGGGTACTACAATCGCTGGAATCAAGTGGGAGTTAATCTTCTAGATAAAATAGTGATTGACAGAATTCTCTAGTCACCATCACCAAGTTAGTAGAACTTCGTGATGAACTATAGTATGCAAGGGATGACGAAAACAATTCTCGAGCTTTTCATGATGATGAAATCGATGAAGGTAGAAATCAAGAAAGAGCATCAAGTGTTGATGATTAACAAGACCACTAGTTTCAAGAAAAGGGCAAAGGGAAAGAAACAGAACTTCGAGAAGAACGGCAAGCAAGTTGCTGCTCAAGTGAAGAAGCCCAAGTCTGGATCTAAGCCTGATACTAAGTGCTTCTACTGCAAAGGGACTGGTCACTGGAAGTGGAACTGCCCCAAGTATTTGGCAGATAAGAAGGATGGCAAAGTGAACAATGCTATATTTGATATACATGTTATTGATGTGTACTTTACTAGTGTTTATAGCAACCCCTCGATATTTGATACCGGTTCAGCTGATAAGAGTAGTAACTCAAAACGGGAGTTGCAGAATGAACAGAGGCTAGTTAAGGGTGAAGTGACGATGTGTGTTGGAAGTGGTTCCAAGATTGATATGATCATCATTGCACACTCCCTATACTTTCGAGATTAGTGTTAAACCTAAATAAATGTTATTTGGTGTTTGCGTTGAGCATGAATATGATTTGATCATGTTTATTGCAATACGATTATTCATTTAAGTTAGAGAATAATTTTTGTTCTGCTTATATGAATAAAACCTTCTATGGTCATACACCCAATGAAAATGGTTTGTTGGATCTCGATCGTAGTAATACACATATTCATAATATTGAAGCCAAAAGATGTAAAGTTAATAATGATAGTGCAACTTATTTGTGGCACTGCCATTTAGGTCATATTGGTGTAAAGCGCATGAAGAAACTCCATGCTGATGGGCTTTTGGATACACTTGATTATGAATCATTTTGATGCTTGCGAACCATGCCTCATGGGCAAGATGACTAAGACTCTATTCTCCGGAACAATGGAGCGAGCCACTGACTTATTAGAAATAATACATACCGATGTATGCGGTCCAATGAGTGTTGAGACTCATGGCGGGTATCATTGTTTTCTGACCTTCACAGATGATTTGAGCAGATATGTGTATATCTACTTGATGAAACATAAGTCTGAAACATTTGAAAAGTTCATATAATTTCAGAGTGAAGTGGAAATTCATCGTAACAAGAAAATAAAGTTTCTATGATCTGATCGTGGAGGAGAATATTCGAGTTACGAGTTTGGTCTTCATTTGAAACAATGCGAAATAGTTTCGCAACTCACGCCACCTGGAACACCACAGCGTAATGGTGTGTTTGAACATCATAACCGTACTTTATTAGATATGGTCCAATCTATGATGTTTCTTACCGATTTACCACTACCGTTTTGGGGTTATGCATTAGAGACAGATGCATTCACGTTAAATAGGGCAACATCTAAATCCGTTGAGACGACACCTTATGAACTTTGGTTTCGCAAGAAACCCAAGTTGTCGTTTCTTAAACTTTGGGGTTGCGGTGCTTATGTGAAAAAGTTTCATCTTGATAAAGCTCAAACCCAAGTCGGAGAAGTGCGTCTACATAGGATACCCAAAAGTAACTATTGGGTACACCTTCTATCACAGATCCGAAGGCAAGATATTTGTTGCTGAGAATGGATCCTTTCTAGAGAAGGATTTTCTCTCGAAAGAAGTGAGTGGGAGGAAAGTAGAACTTGGTGAGGTAACTGTACCTGCTCCCTTATTGGAAAGTAGTTCATAACAAAAATCTGTTTCTGTGACTCCTACACCAATTAGTGAGGAAGCTAATGATGATGATCATGTAACTTCAGATCAAGTTACTACGGAACCTCGTAGGTCAATTAGAGTGAGATCCGCACCAGAGTGGTACGGTAATCCTGTTCTGGAGGTCATGTTAATTGACCATGACAAACCTACGAACTATGAGGAAGCAATGATGAGCCCAGATTCCGCGAAATGGCTTGAGGCCATGAAATCTGAGATGGGATCCATGTATGAAAACAAAGTGTGGACTTTGGTTGACTTGCCCGATGATCGGCAAGCCATAGAAAATAAATGGATCTTCAAGAGGAAGACGGGCGCTAATAGTAGTGTTACTATCTACAAAGCTAGACTTGTTAAAAAAGGTTTTGACAAAGTTCAAGGTGTTGACTACAATGAGATTTTTTTTCTCACTCGTACCGATGCTTAAGTCTGTCTGAATCATGTTAGGAAATTGCCACATTTTATGAAATCTGGCAAATGGATGTCAAAACTACATTCCTTAATGGATTTCTTAAATAAGAGTTGTATATGATGCAACCAGAAGATTTTGTCGATCCTAAAGGTGCTAACAAAATGTGCAAGCTCTAGCGGATCCATCTATGGACTGGTGCAAGCATCTCAGAGTTGGAATATACGTTTTGATGAGTTGATCAAAGCATATAGTTTTATACAGACTTGTGGTGAAGCCTGTATTTACAAGAAAGTGAGTGGGATCACTACAACATTTCTGATAAATATATGTGAATGACATATTGTTGATCGGAAATAATGTAGAATTTTCTGGAAAGCATAAAGGAGTATTTGAAAGGAGTTTTTTAAATAAAGACCTCGGTGAAGCTACTTACATATTGAGCATCAAGGTCTATAGAGATAGATCAAGACGCTTGATAAGTTTTTTCAATGAGTACATACCTTGACAAGATTTTGAAGTAGTTCAAAATGGAACAGTAAAAGAAAGAGTTCTTACCTGTGTTACAAGGTGTGAAATTGAGTAAGACTCAAAGCCCGACCACGACAGAAGATAGAAAGAGAATGAAAGTCATTCCCTATGCCTCAGCCATAGTTTCTATAAAGTATGCTATTCTATGTACCAGATCTATTGTATACCCTACACTGAGTTTAGCAAGGGAGTACAATAGTGATCTAGGAGTAGATCACTGGACAGCAGTCAAAATTATCCTTAGTGGAATAAGGATATGTTTCTCGATTATGGAGGTGGCAAAGGGTTCGTCGTAAAGGGTTACGTCGATGCAAATTTTGACACTGATCCAGATGACTCTAAGTCTCAATCTAGATATATTTTGAAAGTGGGAGCAATTAGCTAGAGTATCTTCGTGCAGAGCATTGTTAACATAGAAATTTGCAAAATACAAACGGATCTGAATGTGGCAGACCCGTAGACTAAACTTCTCTCACAAGCAAAACATGATCACACCTTAGTACTCTTTGGGTGTTAATCACATAGCGATGTGAACTAGATTATTGACTCTAGTAAACCCTTTGGGTGTTGGTCACATGATGATGTGAACTATGGGTGCTAATCACATGATGATGTGAACTATTGGTGTTAAATCACATGGCGATGTGAACTAGATTATTGACTCTAGTGTAAGTGGGAGACTGAAGGAAATATGCCCTAGAGGCAATAATAAAGTTATTATTTATTTCCTTATTTCATGATATGTTTATTATTCATGCTAGAATTGTATTAACCGGAAACATAATACATGTGTGAATACATATCCAAACATAGTGTCACTAGTATGCCTATACTTGACTAGCTCGTTAATCAAAGATGGTTAAGTTTCCTAACCATAGACATGAGTTGTCATTTGATTAACGGGATCACATCATTAGGAGAATGATGTGATTGACTTGACTCATTCCGTTAGCTTAGCACTTGATCATTTAGTTTGTTGCTATTGCTTTCTTCATGACTTATACATGTTCCTATGACTATGAGATTATGCAACTCCCGTTTACCGGAGGAACACTTTGTGTGCTACCAAATGTCACAACGTAACTGGGTGATTATAAAGGTGCTCTTCAGGTGCCTCCAAAGGTACTTGTTGAGTTGGCGTATTTCGAGATTAGGATTTGTCACTCCGATTGTCGGAGAGGTATCTCTGGGCCCACTCGGTAATGCACATCACTATAAGCCTTGCAAGCATTGTAACTAATGAGTTAGTTTCAGGATGATGTATTACGGAACGAGTAAAGAGACTTGCTGGTAACGAGATTGAACTAGGTATTGAGATACCGACTATCAAATCTCGGGCAAGTAACATACCGATGACAAAGGGAACAACGTATGTTGTTATGCGGTTTGACCGATAAAGATCTTCTTAGAATATGTAGGAGCCAATATGAGCATCCAGGTTCCGCTATTGGTTATTGACCGGAGATGTGTCTCGGTCATGTCTACATAGTTCTCGAACCCATAGGGTCCGCACGCTTAACGTTCGGTGACGATTTGTATTATGAGTTATGTGATTTGATGTACCGAAGGTAGTTCGGAGTCCCGGATGAGATCGGGGACATGACGAGGAGTCTCGAAATGGTCGAGACGTAAATATCGATATATTGGACGACTATATTCGGACATCGGAAAGGTTCCGAGTGATTCGGGTATTTTTCGGAGTACCGGAGAGTTACGGAAATTCGTATTGGGCCTTAATGAGCCATACGGGAAAGGAGAGAAAGGCCTCAAAAGGTAGCCACACCCCTCCCCATGGTCTGGTCCGAATTGGACTAGGGAGGTGGGGTGCCCCCTTCCTTCCTTCTCCTTTTCCCTTCCCTTTTTCCTATTCCATGTGGGAGGAGGAATCCTACTAGGACTAGGGAGTCCTAGTAGGACTCCACACTTCTGGCGCGCCCTAGGGGCTGGCTAGCCTCCCCTCCTCCATCCTTTATATACGGGGGCAAGGGGCACCTCTAGACACACAAGTTGATCTGTTGATCTCTCCCAGCCGTGTGCGGTGCCCCCCTCCATCATATTCCACCTCAGTCTTATCGCAGCGGTGCTTAGGCGAAGCCCTGTGTCGGTAGCAACATCATCACCGTCATCACGCCGTCGTGCTGACGGAACTCTCCCGTGAAGCTCTGCTGGATCGAAGTTCGCGGGACGTCATCGAGCTGAACGTGTGCTGAACTCAGAGGTGTCGTACGTTTGGTACTTGGATCGGTCGGATCATGAAGACGTACGACTACATCAACCACGTTGTGCTAAATCTTCTGCTTTCGGTCTACGAGGGTACGTGGACAACACTCTCCCCTCTCGTTGCTATGCATCACCGTGATCTTGCGTGTGCGTAGGATTTTTTTTTGAAATTACTACGTTCCCCAACACGGAGATGATTCCCCCCTCCATCAGCGTGCCGGAAAGGGTTTAGATTTGTTTTCGGTGGCTACAGAACGTTGCGGCGATGGAACTTCTGATCAAGGTTAACCCCGAGGGTTTTCGGAATATTTGTGAATTTATAGGGTAAAGAGGGGGTGCGGGAGGCCACCGAGTTGGGCACAGCCCACCTTGGCACGGCTGGGCCCCAGGCGCGCCCTGGTGGGTTGTGCCCCCCTCGGGGCACCCCCCAGGTGCTGCTCTGGCCCATCCTGGCTGTTCTGGTCCATAAAAATCTCCAAACAGTTTCACGGTGTTTGGACTCTGTTTGATATTGATTTCCTGCGATGTAAGAAACAAGCAAAAACAACAACTCGCACAAGGCACTGGGTCAATAGGTTAGTCCCAAAAAATGATATAAAGTTTCTATAAAATGATTGTAAAACACCTAAGAATGATAATATAATAGAATGAATACTCCATAAATTATAGATACATTGGAGACGTATCAATACTAGGGATCAAACCCTAACAAAACTAACTCGATTACATGGTAAATCTCATCCAACCCATCACGGTCCAGCAAGTCTACGATGATATTACTCACGCCCGGTGGTGAGCATCATGAAATTGGTGATGGAGGATAGTTGATGATTACGATGGCGACGGATTCCCCACTTGGGAGCCCCGAACGGACTCCAGATCTGCCCTCCCAAGGAAGAACAGGACTTGGCGGCGGCTCCGTATCGTAAAACATGATGAATCCTTCTCTCTGATATTTCTCTCCCCGAAAGTGAATATATGGAGTTGGAGTTGAGGTCGGTGGAGGTCCAGGGGGCCCACAAGGTCGGGTGGCGCGCCCCACCCTTGTGGCCAGGGTGTGGGCCCCCTTCACTTGATTCTTTCGCCAATATTTTTTATTAATTCCAAAAATGATCTCCATGAATTTTCTGGTCATTTCGAGAACTTTTATTTCTGCACAAAAATAACATCATGGCAATTCTGCTAAAAACATCGTCAGTCCGGGTTAGTTCCATTCAAATCATATAAGTTAGAGTTCAAAACAAGGGCAAAGAGTTTGGAAAAGTAGATATGACGGAGACGTATCACCATGGAAGACGCCCACTGGATGCTCTGGCTGAGGACCTGGCTGGGCAAGCACTACTACTATTGTTGCTTCTACTGGTGGCGACGGCGAGCATGATCCTCGATGGTGATGGCGATGGCGCCAAGGACGACGATGAAGGCGTTTATTTTAGTAGTTAGGGCTTGAAAACAATCATATGGTCTGTATAATTTGGTGAGGTGGTATATAATAACCCCTCATGATGATCCTTGTGGTGATCACGAACTTGCGGTGGTAGGATTACACCCTCTTTTGGATGTGGTGGTAAGATGACACCAAAGTACTGGTAGGTTGAACTTGTTATGCGGTATGATCATGCATGCTTACTAATGCTCTTCTACTCCATTGCTTCTGTGCTTCATTGCTTTCTCCTAGAGTACTTCATTGCTTGTTGTTTGTGTTCCAATGCTTGTTGCTTGAACTTGCTGCTCATTTGCACTGCTAGGGAAAGTGGTAGGTGTTTGAAGGGAGGGTTCTAGAGGTTTACAGTTCATGGGAAGCTTGCAACCAACAAGTTTCAGGGTACAGCGACAGCAGCCATAGAGGGTTTAAGACTAGGCAGGCAGTAGAAGATGCTTACTCTTAAGTATGTGCGAGAGCAGTCATGCAGCAAGGTTGAGGTTGGCAAGGTGGATCGTCCATTAGGGCTGAAGAACTTCATCATCTTCATCCAGTTCATCATCATAGCAATGTTATGGCATTGGTGTGCTCGGTGTGATCATGTGTAAGGTGTAGTTGTATTGGTAAGCTCACCAAGCAGGGTACAAGGTGAGCAGAACTCTATGCTTGTATGCAACCAAACAACATGCACTCATCTGAAAACATACAATGCGAGCAACCAAACGCGATGCATAGAGACAGAGGCGTCACGATGATGTTAAGGAGAGGATATGCGGGCAATTAATCAACATACAGATGTTGGTTTTTTGCCTGCATATGCTCAACCAGACCCAACTGGGACAAGTATGCAAATGGGCAAAAAACGATGCGAGCAAGCAAATGCATCCTAATATCATATGCATGATTCTAATATATCATACTTCCCACTACAACTAGCCTTATTTTCCTGCAGCTAAATTTCGGAACGGCCGTAGCAGCGGCACACCCTGGGTTGCATGATGCGTGCATCTAAAAGTCTTTGACTTGTTTTGCAATGATGCGTGTGAGATTTGATGGCTTCTGAAGCTGTATCTAGTGTCTAGAGTGTAGTCAACTGTAAACCAAGTCATTTAAGGCATCTCCAGTCGGACCATACAAACATGGCTGTCAGTCACTAACCAGACACAAAATTGTCATCCAGCCGGATATGGCAATTCAATCCAAATGGCCGAGCTGACTAGAAACCTCTATATCCAGTCCATATCTGGAGTAGATATGGAACGCGAAGACATGACCTCCACGTCGGATTCAACCCACTGTTGCCCACCTGGCCCCATATATATTCAATCTTGTCCGCACTCCGGAGGAAATCCTAGTTGCATTCCATCCCCCCTCCAGTCTTCTCCAACCTTCTCCGATATTGTGGGCATAGGCTCTGAGTCCTTCACCTCCCGATCTAGGGACTGGGAGCTCATCCCACGCGGCCATGAGCAGGAGATGGTTGTCCGCATTGCGCTCCGCCACTCCTGGAAGGAGATGGTTGTCCGCATTGCGCTCCGCCGCTCCCGTGAGGAGATGACTGTCCGTATTGCACTCCACCGCTCTCGGGGGGAGTCTGCCCAATAGCTTCAGACTTCATTCGGTGGGAATCCATTGTATCCGCCCAAATGGCGCATCGATCCGGAGTGAGGCGCGTACACCGCGCAGCCCTTTGTTGGCGTCCCGAGTTGGAGGTGCTGAACCGCTTCGCGTCCAACGCAAATATGGCACGGCGTGCCCGCCGTGCGAAGGAGCACGCATAGGAGGTTGTGGCAGATGTCCGAAAGGCGGAGTCACACTCTCCAGTGCCGCTATGGGTGACTGGCAACCCTTGATGCCGCCCAACCGCATCATGGTGGACGTGTCGGGCTCTGACCACGATGGATCCATTGTCGGTCTCATGTCCACCGGCAATGTGCAAGATCCAGGCTTTGACGAGAAAGAGTAGGACATGGGAGATGTCGGCACCTCAAGTGTCGTGAGCCGGTGCGTGTTTCATGTCCTACTCTATCTCGCGGCGGCGGCACCTCCACTCTGAGGAGGGAAACTGGCCGCCGGCCATGGATACGGCTGGAAAACAAAAATTTAGAGTTGTTTACATTGCATGTAATCATATGGATTTAATGATTTATAAATGGGTATCCCGTCATGAAAATAAATTTTTCTATCCGAACCGGTCATTGTCCGCGAACGTGCCCAGACATGTCCGCGGGCATTTGGGGGCAGATTTTGTGAGTTGTGGTCATAGATGCTCTTAGAGCATCTCCAACGGGTGTTGGAAAACACTTCCATCAAGTAAAAGTAATCGTTTAGGGCTGAGCAAATTATTTGCTTCAACAAATGATGTATATGCAAACGGAGGTGTAAATTCTATTGCGCACCCAAAATATTGTCCCCAACTGTCGTATATTTGCAGCGCCCCTACCTGCTGTCGTAAAGTAAAATTGTAGCCACACATAGTCAACTGCCCCATGGAAGTTTTCCTGTCCCACAACATGCCGCAACTCAAAGCCGATTCCGGGTGTATCTCGCCGCTCTGGCGAGTCCGTCATCCACCCCTGCCCAGCCGACATCCCCCTCTCGCCCATTCCTACAACTTCGGACGGCCACGACCACGATTCCAGGTGGATCTCGTCGATGTGGTGAGTCCATTGTCTGCCCTCGGCCTAGCCGCCGCATGCTTCTCGCCCATTCCCACCTCTCCAGACATCTAAGATTGTCCTTGTGGCCGCCACCGGTCAATTTGCATCAATGCCGACAGCTTCTCGCCCCTTTGGTGCTTGATATGGTTTTGTAGCACCTGGGCTCGCCCTTGAGGTCAAATAGACATCGTCCTCCCCCAAGTGACCGCCGTGGCCAACGCCGATCCGCTACTCTTCCAAGATCTCGGATGTCAGCCAAAGTGACGACAATCGTGCTAACCAAGATTCATGGCTTCTCAGCGGCAGCAGGAGCACCACGACTGCATTCCTAGCCAGTACAGCGACCGCCTTGGCCCCACGTGCTATGGTGGCCAGATTTCACCTTCCGCCTACTAGGTGTTCAGAAAAAAAACTTCTCCCATCACCACTCTTTGCACGATTAGAAAATTGGGGGGGGGGGGCACCACCCATAGAGTTTCAGGTTAACGGCCACGGATTCTCACAGAGATCTTCAAAGAGATCTCATTGAGGAGTGGTGGATGTGCAATGGGCAACAAGATCAATAGTTGTGTTTCATGTCATTTGTGATGAACTTGAGCATGTCGATTGATGAACTATATAATAATTAGTACTATTTGTGTTTAGTTTGTCTCGAATTCATTTGACATGAGTCTTAATGATCATATCAGTTTTTGTTTCAAGATGTACACAATTGTGGAGTAAAATAAAAGAAGGACAAAGAAAATTAGGGCGCCTGTTTTGTATGATATGTTAAAGTAACAACCGTCACGGTGATGAAAAAAAATTATGATCTTCCAAGAGACAATAGTCATGTTAAACCCGTAGATGAAGCACTACTACTCGCTCCTCTCTAGCCTGGTGTGTTTTTAAAAGAAATAAATAAACTACAGCCCTCGCTATGCAAAACTTTAGCACAGGAGCAACTCATGCCATGTGTTTCTTTGCAAACCTCCAAACCGTGGCGGTGTGGTGGCTGCTCTATATAGAGCCAATCGCGTCTCCCAAATTCTTCAATTTCCTTCTCCAATATCTAAGGGCACTCCAACTCCGACTCTTAAATTGCCTGCATCCGTTCGAATCGCGTTATCCAAACAGCAGAAGCCATCCGAACATACTTTCTCCCGTAAACTGGAGACAAATGTGAAGGGCTTTGCGAGTGTCGAGACACCACCCACGCCTGTTTCTGACCACGCTGGCCCATTCAAACCCCGTCCTCCCTCGCCCGTGTGCGTTCCTACTTGGCGCCAGCTGCCCGCATTCGTATTGCTGTAGAGTGCGCTGCTGTACATTGAAGACGGCTCAGGGTGGACGCGACCTTTCACTGCCTCCGTCATTGAAGCGGTGCGTCAGCCAAGGGCGCGGCTCGCGACGCGTCTTCGGTGCCCGCACCTATTCAATGTCGAAGATGCGTTACTGGACGGGACAGATATCTACCACGCCCGTTTAATGCCCCATCCGCCCGTATGCCGCCATTAAGCGGGCTCGCCAGCTGAGAAGCCCACTCCGGTGCCACGCATTTACGCCCCCGGACGCCTGGCCTCACTGGAATCCACTATTTAAAGGCGGCCACACCCGACTAACTCCACTCCACAACACAAGACGCTCCTCATCCTCCTCCCTTGCACTGTATCTGCAATGACTGCAGGCGACGAAGCTCTGTGGGAGAGTCTTTCCACTGAGATGAAGCACGTGGTGGCCGCCCTTGCCACCACCTGGCAGAGACGTTGTGCCGGCTAGCTCGCTTGAGGTCTCCGACGACGAGGACGACACCGCCCCAGCTCCCATGCCTCCTGTGCACGCTGGCTTCACCATGGAACAGGTGCAGACGCACTACAACGCCTCCATGATGGAGGTGCAGTCTGTGCCACCTTTGTCGGAGTTCCAGCAGGCGCAGGAGGAACATTGGTACAACCTGTTCCTCCTGGAGCAGCACCGGCTGGCGGAGGGCTAGATCTACGATGAGCGCGCGAGCGAGGAGTCCGTGGCGGCTATGGCCGCGGTGAACCCCATCTTCGTCATGGAACATGATGCCATCTATAATGTCATCCATGCTCAAGCCACCACTCGTCAGGAAGTGGTTGTCGCCGAGGCGCAACTCTAGGCGATTTTGAAGGAGAACAACGCTAGTTGAGTCTCCTACGCGCCGCCAACAACTATCCGATGGCCTGATGAGACTACGATAGCCATCATTTCCATCATGAACCTCACGTCCACCTGCCACAAACAAGGCGCAGACTCCTCCGAGGATGAGTAGGGCACGGGAGGCGGCAGGGCCTTGTGTCCCATGTGGGCCAGTACGTCTCCTGTGTTCTACTCTTCCTCGCCGGAGACCGCAGCTTCACCTCATCGGTCTTATAGCCGCTGCCCATGGAGATGTCGGATGGAGGACGACACAGGTTTGGACGTCGGGCGCCGTCGGTGAAGGATAGGTTTAGGGTAGGGTCATTTTTTTGGTTCTAAATGTTCAAAATTTAATAAAAATCCACTGTATTTGCATGAATGTTGTACGGTTTGTATGAAATCCTCTCATGTTTGCATGAATTTTATCCGATTTGTTAAAAAAGAGTTTGCAATATATGCGGGCAGCGTTGGATGGCGGCCTCTCATGTTCATCTCCATGGACTGGTTTCCTCTGTCCGTGGATGAATGCGGAAGAAAATTTGCGGGTTGCCGTTGGAGATGCCTAGCCCTTATATACTCTTGTTCGTATACCGAGTTTCCCCAATTCCTGCTCCTTTGTCCATGTTGTTCTCCGTCAGTGATGGCCACCGAAGCTTGTGACCTGAGCTCGAGCCAGATCCTTGCCCTTGTTATGTACTACATCATCATTCCGCGTGGCTCCCCTTGTTTACATCCATGCATCATCATTCCTAGGATAAGCAGGCGTTTATTACTCGCTTGGCGTCTTGCAGACTTGGAACAACTTGACCTTCTTCCTCGGTTTGCAGAAGTCGGTGTCGTCTCGTCTCGCCGTTGTTCGCCACACATGTTCCTCTCACCACCCTGTTTACGATAACGCGGCTTAGATGTCAGAGCTCACCCTGACGCGATCCATTCGAGCTAGCCACAGCACGCGACGACAGCCTCCTCATTCACCCTGTCGACCCCCCTGTGCTCTGTCTTTTTTCTATGTCCTGTAAGTGGCTGTGTAGTTTTACATTATTATTACTATTATCATGACAACGTGTAGAGTGTTGTTTGGCCTCCGCCTTCCGGAGAAGCTGTTGTGTTATATATGAACGGCGCTGATGGGCTGTTTAGTAAACTTCGTGATTTGGCTGACTATAAGTGTATTTTGTTGTTGTTCCCATGGATATTGGTGTTTAGCATTTCGACATGATCCTAGTGACCCCACCGAGCTTCATTTCATATGAAAATTGTCACTGACTCCAGCTCCAGTTTAGTTATTAGAGTACTAAACCTCCAACTGAACACTTATTTGTAAACTATCTCAGCCTAACCAACCAAAACACAAGGGCGTAATTAAACTTGTCCATCGCCGGCATGCAGTGGCCCATGCAACATGCAACGTCTCTCATGCATGCACATAATGTGCAATATTTCATGTGATGTAACAACGGATGAGCCAGCGCACCTAACTAGAGAGAATTAGACTCAAAAAGAATATAGAGAGAATTAGAGCAAGGCTAATATTAGATCCAGCAACCAGCTATATTAGACTTTCATGTCATTAAGAGAGCATTATTATAATGTTGTATATCGAGTTGATCGTTGTTTTGCTCGCTTCAGCTTTTCCTTTTTTCCTCCCTCCGCATGGCATAGCTTCAGTCTTCTATGACTTTGTTCTTTGCCCGCGTGATTTTTTGCATATGTGCATTGTTGTTGGCTATATGCATTTTAATTATGCAGAGGCCCGATGTGCTCATTATGGTTGTATCACCGTGATCCTTCATTATCAATCAATAAAAGACAACCTTTATAGGAAAAAAATAGGTTAGTTATATTTTTTTTCTATTTTCTCTTTCTATTTCTCTCGTTACCCTTTTACCTAGGACCACATGTAGAGATTAGCTCTCTTATGACAGCCCACTCTTTTCCTTTTCTTTGTCCCTCCCCTCCACATAGACAAACATGTCATATAAATAGCCCTATAGTGCCTTATTATAATTACTCATAAAGAGTCGGTGGAATATAGGCATAAATAGCCCTATAATTCCATTGTCTGCCCTCGGCCTAGCCGCCGCATGCTTCTCGCCCATTCCCACCTCTCCAGACATCTAAGATTGTCCTTGTGGCCGCCACCGGTCAATTTGCATCAATGCCGACAGCTTCTCGCCCCTTTGGTGCTTGATATGGTTTTGTAGCACCTGGGCTCGCCCTTGAGGTCAAATAGACATCGTCCTCCCCCAAGTGACCGCCGTGGCCAACGCCGATCCGCTACTCTTCCAAGATCTCGGATGTCAGCCAAAGTGACGACAATCGCGCTAACCAAGATTCATGGCTTCTCAGCGGCAGCAGGAGCACCACGACTGCATTCCTAGCCAGTACAGCGACCGCCTTGGCCCCACATGCTATGGTGGCCAGATTTCACCTTCCGCCTACTAGGTGTTCAGAAAAAAAACTTCTCCCATCACCACTCTTTGCACGATTAGAAAATTGGGGGGGGGGGGGACCACCCATAGAGTTTCAGGTTAACGGCCACGGATTCTCACAGAGATCTTCAAAGAGATCTCATTGAGGAGTGGTGGATGTGCAATGGGCAACAAGATCAATAGTTGTGTTTCATGTCATTTGTGATGAACTTGAGCATGTCGATTGATGAACTATATAATAATTAGTACTATTTGTGTTTAGTTTGTCTCGAATTCATTTGACATGAGTCTTAATGATCATATCAGTTTTTGTTTCAAGATGTACACAATTGTGGAGTAAAATAAAAGAAGGACAAAGAAAATTAGGGCGCCTGTTTTGTATGATATGTTAAAGTAACAACCGTCACGGTGATGAAAAAAAATTATGATCTTCCAGGAGACAATAGTCATGTTAAACCCGTAGATGAAGCACTACTACTCGCTCCTCTCTAGCCTGGTGTGTTTTTAAAAGAAATAAATAAACTACAGCCCTCGCTATGCAAAACTTTAGCACAGGAGCAACTCATGCCATGTGTTTCTTTGCAAACCTCCAAACCGTGGCGGTGTGGTGGCTGCTCTATATAGAGCCAATCGCGTCTCCCAAATTCTTCAATTTCCTTCTCCAATATCTAAGGGCACTCCAACTCCGACTCTTAAATTGCCTGCATCCGTTCGAATCGCGTTATCCAAACAGCAGAAGCCATCCGAACATACTTTCTCCCGTAAACTGGAGACAAATGTGAAGGGCTTTGCGAGTGTCGGGACACCACCCACGCCTGTTTCTGACCACGCTGGCCCATTCAAACCCCGTCCTCCCTCGCCCGTGTGCGTTCCTACTTGGCGCCAGCTGCCCGCATTCGTATTGCTGTAGAGTGCGCTGCTGTACATTGAAGACGGCTCAGGGTGGACGCGACCTTTCACTGCCTCCGTCATTGAAGCGGTGCGTCAGCCGAGGGCGCGGCTCGCGACGCGTCTTCGGTGCCCGCACCTATTCAATGTCGAAGATGCGTTACTGGACGGGACAGATATCTACCACGCCCGTTTAATGCCCCATCCGCCCGTATGCCGCCATTAAGCGGGCTCGCCAGCTGAGAAGCCCACTCCGGTGCCACGCATTGACGCCCCCGGACGCCTGGCCTCACTGGAATCCACTATTTAAAGGCGGCCACACCCGACTAACTCCACTCCACAACACAAGACGCTCCTCATCCTCCTCCCTTGCACTGTATCTGCAATGACTGCAGGCGACGAAGCTCTGTGGGAGAGTCTTTCCACTGAGATGAAGCACGTGGTGGCCGCCCTTGCCACCGCCTGGCAGAGACGTTGTGCCGGCTAGCTCGCTTGAGGTCTCCGACGACGAGGACGACACCGCCCCAGCTCCCATGCCTCCTGTGCACGCTGGCTTCACCATGGAACAGGCGCAGACGCACTACAACGCCTCCATGATGGAGG
Source organism: Triticum dicoccoides (assembly GCF_002162155.2). Taxonomy (NCBI): domain Eukaryota; kingdom Viridiplantae; phylum Streptophyta; class Magnoliopsida; order Poales; family Poaceae; genus Triticum; species Triticum dicoccoides. The sequence continues at coordinate 683,335,523 of NC_041388.1, forward strand.
TGCAGTCTGTGCCACCTTTGTCGGAGTTCCAGCAGGCGCAGGAGGAACATTGGTACAACCTGTTCCTCCTGGAGCAGCACCGGCTGGCGGAGGGCTAGATCTACGATGAGCGCGCGAGCGAGGAGTCCGTGGCGGCTATGGCCGCGGTGAACCCCATCTTCGTCATGGAACATGATGCCATCTATAATGTCATCCATGCTCAAGCCACCACTCGTCAGGAAGTGGTTGTCGCCGAGGCGCAACTCTAGGCGATTTTGAAGGAGAACAACGCTAGTTGAGTCTCCTACGCGCCGCCAACAACTATCCGATGGCCTGATGAGACTACGATAGCCATCATTTCCATCATGAACCTCACGTCCACCTGCCACAAACAAGGCGCAGACTCCTCCGAGGATGAGTAGGGCACGGGAGGCGGCAGGGCCTTGTGTCCCATGTGGGCCAGTACGTCTCCTGTGTTCTACTCTTCCTCGCCGGAGACCGCAGCTTCACCTCATCGGTCTTATAGCCGCTGCCCATGGAGATGTCGGATGGAGGACGACACAGGTTTGGACGTCGGGCGCCGTCGGTGAAGGATAGGTTTAGGGTAGGGTCATTTTTTTGGTTCTAAATGTTCAAAATTTAATAAAAATCCACTGTATTTGCATGAATGTTGTACGGTTTGTATGAAATCCTCTCATGTTTGCATGAATTTTATCCGATTTGTTAAAAAAGAGTTTGCAATATATGCGGGCAGCGTTGGATGGCGGCCTCTCATGTTCATCTCCATGGACTGGTTTCCTCTGTCCGTGGATGAATGCGGAAGAAAACTTGCGGGTTGCCGTTGGAGATGCCTAGCCCTTATATACTCTTGTTCGTATACCGAGTTTCCCCAATTCCTGCTCCTTTGTCCATGTTGTTCTCCGTCAGTGATGGCCACCGAAGCTTGTGACCTGAGCTCGAGCCAGATCCTTGCCCTTGTTATGTACTACATCATCATTCCGCGTGGCTCCCCTTGTTTACATCCATGCATCATCATTCCTAGGATAAGCAGGCGTTTATTACTCGCTTGGCGTCTTGCAGACTTGGAACAACTTGACCTTCTTCCTCGGTTTGCAGAAGTCGGTGTCGTCTCGTCTCGCCGTTGTTCGCCACACATGTTCCTCTCACCACCCTGTTTACGATAACGCGGCTTAGATGTCAGAGCTCACCCTGACGCGATCCATTCGAGCTAGCCACAGCACGCGACGACAGCCTCCTCATTCACCCTGTCGACCCCCCTGTGCTCTGTCTTTTTTCTATGTCCTGTAAGTGGCTGTGTAGTTTTACATTATTATTACTATTATCATGACAACGTGTAGAGTGTTGTTTGGCCTCCGCCTTCCGGAGAAGCTGTTGTGTTATATATGAACGGCGCTGATGGGCTGTTTAGTAAACTTCGTGATTTGGCTGACTATAAGTGTATTTTGTTGTTGTTCCCATGGATATTGGTGTTTAGCATTTCGACATGATCCTAGTGACCCCACCGAGCTTCATTTCATATGAAAATTGTCACTGACTCCAGCTCCAGTTTAGTTATTAGAGTACTAAACCTCCAACTGAACACTTATTTGTAAACTATCTCAGCCTAACCAACCAAAACACAAGGGCGTAATTAAACTTGTCCATCGCCGGCATGCAGTGGCCCATGCAACATGCAACGTCTCTCATGCATGCACATAATGTGCAATATTTCATGTGATGTAACAACGGATGAGCCAGCGCACCTAACTAGAGAGAATTAGACTCAAAAAGAATATAGAGAGAATTAGAGCAAGGCTAATATTAGATCCAGCAACCAGCTATATTAGACTTTCATGTCATTAAGAGAGCATTATTATAATGTTGTATATCGAGTTGATCGTTGTTTTGCTCGCTTCAGCTTTTCCTTTTTTCCTCCCTCCGCATGGCATAGCTTCAGTCTTCTATGACTTTGTTCTTTGCCCGCGTGATTTTTTGCATATGTGCATTGTTGTTGGCTATATGCATTTTAATTATGCAGAGGCCCGATGTGCTCATTATGGTTGTATCACCGTGATCCTTCATTATCAATCAATAAAAGACAACCTTTATAGGAAAAAAAATAGGTTAGTTATATTTTTTTTTCTATTTTCTCTTTCTATTTCTCTCGTTACCCTTTTACCTAGGACCACATGTAGAGATTAGCTCTCTTATGACAGCCCACTCTTTTCCTTTTCTTTGTCCCTCCCCTCCACATAGACAAACATGTCATATAAATAGCCCTATAGTGCCTTATTATAATTACTCATAAAGAGTCGGTGGAATATAGGCGTAAATTTTTGGATTTTTTAACCCTAGTTTTTGGATTTTTCAGACTTACAATGGGGTCTAGGCCTAATATATCATCTCATTCAATGCCAACTAGGAATATAACTGACAATCATATCATGATACTATATATACCATAATAAATTAAGTGCTACTATGAGTCATACAAAATAATAGATGATGGCATCTAAAATACCAATATATGATATTGTGCGGTGTATAGATGGTATAATACACTAATATCATATGCATGATCCCATACCCGTCTATGATTATACTAAACAACTCTTGCAAATAACCATACCCAATCATGTATACATGGAGAGCGTTTTTCTTCTACCATGCGAGCTATATATATAGATAGTGTGTGTTGATTCGTCACTCAATTTGTTGGAGATTCCTCTGGCTGGATTATTCTTATATAGTTATATATACATGAATAAACATCAAGATACAATGGAAAATAATAAAAGATATCAAACTATATAGAAAATTAAGAAATGTGCTCTCCTTTTCGCTGGTACACAATAAATTACTCCGTCCATCCCGAAATGTAAGACGTTTTTGATACTATGGTAGTGTCAAAAAACATCTTACATTTTGAGAGGTGGGAGTATAATTTAAAATAAAATAGTGTAATATTTAAGAACAAGACAAACTTCTTTTTTTAACAAAAGAAGCAGTGATACGAAGAGCTAGGTGATGACAGTCGGTGGATGTGCTAGAAAACCGTCTCTCCTCTGCATACATCATATATACCTTGTCTTACTGTCACATATATCTTTTCCGTACAACTCACTTAGGGGCATCCAGTAATTATTAACAAAATATATTAAAATAATAAAAATGGTATAATTGATTCATAATACCGTGGGGGAATGGGAGTACATACTCACATAGTAATGAATCATTTCGTAACACACATGCACACGTACACACACGACCACTTAAAGAACACAATACAAAGACCATACCATACAACTCTTCCTTCGTATCACAAAGACATGACGTTTTGAATATGGCCTCGGTTAAAATTTTACAGAAGCATGCAAGCACTTTATTGCTGCCTTTGTGGCATCTGTCCCCTAAGTTTTTACAACTATAGGTTACAAGCATTTTATTTCTCTTTGACCCTACCCAAAGTGGTAGTAGTTGGCAAGCCTTGTAAATGTGTACATTGTTCTTTGATTCATTAATACATATTTTTCAATCAAGGCTTCCAATACCATTTTCATCAAAAATAAATAACATTTTGTTATACAGATTAGAAATTGAAAAAAAAAATCATATGTATAATCTTACCTCAAAAAAATATTGTTAGGATATTTTATTTTCCTTTTTTGTTACATGCTACCTCCATCTTAAAATATAAGATGTTTTTGTAGGCTAAAACATCGTGTTAATATTTTGAGACCGAGGTACAGTATAGAAACCTCCAAAACGTCGTGTTTTTGCGATACAGGAGAAGATAACCTGTCACGGATTTAGAAGATCATGTGGCTGACATGCGATTAGTCTCCTGCACACCTGATCCCTGAAACAGCGATGAAATTACTCATTAATCAGCAAGCGCGAATCCCCGCAAAAAAAGAAGAAAAAAATCAGCAAGCGCGAATGAGCGCGTGTGCACGTGCGCGCGCCACTGTTGAGATGCACTTACGCTGGACTTCTTGCAATAGAGGATGGCGTCATGGACGTCCGTGTCGGCCCTGCCGTGGTACCCGACGCTCGACGTGGCCCCGCTCGCCGGGCTCGCCGCCAACGTGAACCTGCTGTGCCTCCCCGCGATAGCCCTGACCTTCCAGTACAGGGGCATCAGGAAACGCAGCACCTTCCATGGCGACGACCCCGCGCGCCGCCTCCCGGCACACAACGCTGCCGGCCGCGGCCTGGCGTGCTTGCTCGTCGCGATGGAGCACGCACTCAGCGAGACTAGCGTGCTCCGCGCCGAGTGGGAGACCGGCGACGAGAAGGCTGACAACCACGGCGCGCTCGGGGCGTCCGCAGAGTGATGATACCGACTGGTGATCACCGACACCGACTCGTCGCCGTCTTCTTGCGCGCCGGAGCCGCCTCCGGGCTCGCAGGGGAGGAGGCGGCTCGCGCTGATCTGCGGCATCATCGGGGACGGCGCGGCATCGTCTACTACCGGCAGGTCGAAGTCGAAGTCACTCGCCGCCGTGGTTAAGTCGATGGAGAAGAGATCGTCGCGGGGGTACAAGTCGATGAAGGAGGACGACGTTGAGATTTGGAAGGAATGACCGACGCCGTGGACGAGGTGGTCCAAGGACGGCGGCGAGTGCCGTGCGCTGTCGTCGAGCCACCCGAAGAAGAAGTCATCGTACTCGGCGAGGTGCCGCAACGACCTGCTACTCTCCATGCGCTCAGGCTCAGCGTGGGAGCTTGACGAGTGGACGGGTGTGGTGGTGCATGATGCATCGGACTGGGGCTGAGCACGGGCATGACACGCATATATGGGCAGCGCAGCGCATGCAGGTGAGTCGTGTCGTCTGGTGAAAATCCGCTTCTTCTTTTTTCTTTTTTGGATTGGAATCTACTACAGCGCGACGCCACGATCATGCATTCTCGTGGCCGCTAGCCAAATCGAGCGGTGCACACCAGGTCGCGCCAGAAGCATATTTTTTTTTTTAGTAAAGCCAGAAGCATAGATATAGATTGGGGAAGTTCCATCGATAGAGGACCGGCACAAAGTACCTTCCTGCATGATAGTTCGCTTTTCTTCTCTGCTTCTTCATTAGTTCTTTTTATTTGTTTTGCTATTTTCTTAATCATATTGAAATTATACTAAATACATATTTTCAGAATTTATTTTACTTATAAATTTTAAAAGTGTTCCAAATGTATTAGAAAAATGTTAACACAGCATAAAAGTCTTGCCCGCGAGACATTTAAAAAATAGTCATGTGTTTCAAAAGAATGTTCGTGCCAATTTTTTTTTAAGAAATTACCATGTAATTCAAAACTATATTTTACACCAATCAAAAATATATGTGGCATCTGAAACTAAACTTCACACGTTTTAAAAAAAAGTTTGCGACAATTTAAAAATATAGAAACTGTGAAAAAATGACGCATAGTTTAAATAATCAGCTTCATATCATTCAGAAATGTTCCATGTGTGTTTGAAAAAATTTTAACATGTATTTTTGAAAAACTTCATCATGTATTTAGAAAAAGTTCAATATGTATAACAAAAATCTTCTAGGTGTACAAAATTGGAAAACAATTGTATTGAAAAAAGTAGACATATACTAAAAAAAGGAAAACCAAGAAATCCCAAAGGACACTACTCCCTTCATTCCTAAATATAAGTCTTTCTAGAGATTTCAATAAAAACTATATACGAATGTATATAGACATAGTTTAGACTGTAGATTCACTCATTTTACTCCATATGTAGTTCATATTGATGAACTTCTTTGTAAAGACGAGCATTTCAAAATTGTATGAACATTTTCAAGTTTTTTTGTGAAAAGGACTCAGATTATATTAAAAATAAGCAGTGGTACAACACACTCCACAAGATAAGGAAATTACAACAAACACTCTGGAGATCCAATCCAGAAACATCGCCGACACGGGATGAGGGCGCGCCGCCGCCGCCATCGCCACCGCTCCCTCCCGGAGCCAGTGATAACCTTGGTCATGCACACAGACTGTTGACGACGGGAAGTCACCATCTTCCGCAGTAGGACCAGCATGCCGGAGACGAACTGGATCGGCAAAGCGCCACCACTTGCGCCCGCATGAAGAGCGACGAGCACGTCGAGGCGCCCATGCCAGCGATAATGAACAAATCCGAAATTCACAAACCACACATATACCTGCACAAACTTCCAAGCTTGACGACAGCGCCGAAAGGGCCACCGCCGTGACGAAGGGGAAACTAGAAGAACAAAAGGCCTGGCAACACCGGCTCCTCTGTCTCACCGATGCAACCTGGCCAGCCGCACAACCCGACCGCCGGCTCCGAAGATGACGACGAGATGGAGATGGAGCCGGAGAACCCTTATTCGACACGCCTCCGCCACCTCCATCAAGTCGGCTGCACGCGCAACTCTGCCCCTACTAACCCTATATACACCAATTGAGCGCAGATCCAAATTCCCTACCCCCTCCCGCCGCCAATGGCGAGCGGAGGAGGTAGGGGCCTGCGACCTTGCCGGCAGGATCGGTGGAAAAGGGAGCACTCCCTTTCGCCTCCTTAGTTGCGAGAGAGAAGGGGCAAAAGGGGGAGCTACTGCCCCGGTAATATAGGCACTTGAACATTTTCAAGTTCATGAGCATTTTTTCTAAACATATTTAAATCTTCGAAAAATGGGTACCTGGTTTGTAAGTCTGACTAGCTGCCAGTTTTTTATCCAAAAGCGGGAGGGCTACTTGGGTTGCGCCATCCACGCGTTCGTCCACTATCCATCTCTAAGGATCGCTACGGTGAACAGGCCTCCCTGCCACGCGAGAGCTATATCCCGATCTGTTTCGCAGTTGCCGATCACTAGCTGGGCCGGCCCAATTTGTTTTTCCTGGGAGCGGGTTTTCGGAAGATTCTGTGATCTGTTCAAACGTGGCTTAGAAGCTTAGTATTTTTTTTGCATGTTTTAGTTGCCGGTGTTTATTAGTTTTTCTTTTCGTTTTTAAATTTCGGTACTACTCCCTCCATTCCTAAATATAGGTCTTTTTTATATACAAATGTTCATTAATTTTCAAATTGTTCACAAATTAAAACAGAAAAATGGAAATAAACGCATACACTTAAAAATGATAAGGAAAATGAAACGAGAAAATAAAATAAAATCAACAAAAACCCATCAAAAACCGGTAAGAATTAAACAGAAAAAGGGGGAAACCACAAAAGACCGCAAACGAAAATCATTGGGATGAGTTATGGTTTACAGATGAAGCTCCAAATGGCATCGTCCCATGGTGGGAGAGGTGCGCAATGTAGAGATTATTCATTGCTATGAACAATGAATAGCATTTCCCACATGGTTCCTTTAAAGATAATGTTCCGGGGAAATTAAGTTGCGGTGGGAACCGGTAAACACGGAGGGAAAAAGTATGTTTTGAAGTTTCAGGCCATGCAGCAAGGCACGCCTAGGAATCACATGAAAACTTCCCGGATTTAGGTAGAAAATGGCAAAAAAAAAAAATGATTATTCAGAATCTGCTATTTCTACCCGTGTCGGGCCGGATTTAGGCCGGTTTTAGACAGTTCGCTCAATCTGAGGCCAAACTTCGGTACTGCCTTGCTGGTACTCTCAATCTCAGGCATGCTTTCGTCTGCATGTTTTCTCCATCTTTTGATGCAAGTGCTGCTCGCTACAGCCATGTCTTTCCCACACTCGGCTCCGCCATTGCACCGTCGGCCTCCCCTCTAACAACACCGAGCTACTATAAAAACATGAACCGCGGCTATGGCTACCTCGACAACTCCTCGCCGTGGCTATGGCTATCTCGGCAACTTCTCGCCGCTGTCCGTCGGCACGATACATGCAGCTTCCAGAGGCAAGAGCGTTCGCCAAGGCATGTTCGCAGAAGAAGCGACATACAGAAATTGTGAGTCGACGTACGAAATGCCTCCTATCCTATTTGACGTTTGTGGCCATCAAAACGTCGCCGCTTCGTAGAAGGCAGCGTTTAGACGGACGGCTTTTTCAGACCTTTCGTTTAATTTCCTTTTCCTTTTTAATGCTTTTTTCCCTTTCGTTTTTATGCTTTTTTCCTTTCCTTTTTCTCTCTCTGTTTTTCATAAATTTGAATTCCTAAAAATCAGAATTTCAAAATTACTCAAATTTTTAGAAGATGTTTGCTTCTTTCAGAAAAAGATTGAAATTCCAAATTTTATTCATGTTTTCAAAAATTGTTCGCGTAATCAAAAAAAGTTCACCATACATTTGGAAATTCTTCACTGTATATAGAAATGTTCATCATGTATAGGAAATTTGTTTAGTGTGTATTCAAAAAAACTCACCATATATTTATAAAGGTTCAATGTGTATTTGAAAAATGTTCACCATATACTAAAGACAAATTCAATGTGTAGAGTGCCAACTATTGGGACCGGGATGAAAAGAATGCCATCTGTTATAGTGTATAAATATAATGTAGCAGACACGGAGTTTGTAAGCCCGAGCTCAAATGTGTTTGGGTGAACAGTAAAACAAAAAAAATCATTAAATAACTAAAAACAATTGTGGCAAACATTGACAAAAGTTTCAAATACTTGCAAAAATTCGTCATGGAATCACATTTCTAGAAGGCGTGGCAAAAAAAATCAGCACTCTGAAAAAATTCTACTTTCAAAAGCATTTTGGAGCACTGATTTTTTTTTGCCACGCCTTACAGGAATATGATTCCATGACGAATTTTTGTAAGCACTTGAAAAAATTTAGAATTGTTTTTATTTTACTGTTTACCGAGCTCATTTGAGCTCGGGAGCAGGAGGACACTTTCGCGATCTAGCTCATTTTATACCATGAGAGTCGACTGGCGTAGTTGGTTAATGTGGTGGGATTTACACCTCACATCGCCAACGCACATATTTTTTGCTGCGTTTCCACAAAAAAAAAAAGAAACTCAAGTAAGCCCAGGCCCATGAGACTAGAGCGTTCGCCAAGGCCTGTTCGCGGAAGGAACGACGTTCAGAAATTGTGACTCGACGTACGAAACGCCTTCGATCCTATTTGACATTTGTGACCGTCAAATATGGTCGCTTCGCTAAAGGCAACGTTTAGACTGCCAGCTTTTACTGACCTTGTGTTTCGTTTCCTTTTTCTTTTTTTCTTCTTAGTTTTTCCTTTCCTTTTCTTCTTTCTGTTTTTTCATAAATTCGAATTCTTCAAAAATGTTCATAATTTCAAATTTTGTCCTTTTTACACAAAATGTTTGCTTATTTTCAGAAAAATGTCACAATTCCAAAATTTATTCATGTTTTCAGAAATTGTTCACGTAATCAAAAAAGTTCACTGAACAGAAAATAAAAGATTCACAGTACAATTCAATACTCTTCACTGTATATTAAAAATGTTCATCGTGTATAGGAAATTTGCTGAGTGTGCATTTTAATAATCACCGTATATTTAAAAATGTCCACCTTATACTAAAAAATCTGCGTGTATTTTTAAATTCACCTTTTTCAAATGTTCTTCACATTTTGATAAAAATGTTCAAATTTGTTGCCAGTTAATTTTTTTAAAATTTTATAAAATATTCGCCGTATACTACTTTATCGGTGTATAAGTCAGCGCTACTTTCAGTCATCAAACACCATCTGGTCGAGTGGCTAGTGCATTCATTCGAAATCTGGAGGTCCCGTGTTTGATCCTCCCCCGCGCACCAACTTTTTTGCTTTTAAAAAAAAACAGGAATGCAACGTTCAGTGTATATTTATAAACCGGCGCAGCATCTAGTCACCAAACACCATCTCGTCGAGTTGCTACCATGTTCGCCCAAAACCAGAGGGTCATGTGTTCAATCCTTCCTCGCGCCCACACTTTTAGGCTGGTTTTTCAAATAAATAACTCAGGAACGACCTACGGAAATTATGACTCGACGTATGAAACCCAGGCTAGACAAAAAAACTGGAGAAACAATCGTCTCTTTAATATTTGGTATAGATATAAATATAAATATGGCCTGGATCTCATTTTCTCATTTTTACGCAGGTCCAAATGGTGGCATTATTGTATGACCAGTAAAGTGTTTGTGCGTTGCATTGAGTCTAAAATAGACTAATACATGTTCATAAACTTGGAAAAAAAAATCACCCTATTTTCGTTATACTCTATAAATGCTTAAATATAAGTCTTTTTAGAGATTCCAATATAGATTACATACAGCAAAATGAGTGAATCTACACTCTAAAATATATCTACATACATCCGTATGTAGTCCATACTGAAATTTCTCTAAGGACTTATATTTAGAAACATAGGGAGTGTGTCACAATAAAGATGTCGGATTTCACCCAAAAATTATTCATCTTATTTGTTTGTATATGAGCTGCCGGAGTGATGGGCTGAATCTGAAGAAACCACAGGTTTTCAAAATCCTATTCTTACATAAAGTTCCTGCAAAATCTGTACGTACTGTTGTATTTGGATCGGTAACTAGTACTTCCCTAATTATTTTTTAGCTAACTATCGTCAGAATGAACTAAGTACGTAAAACTTTTTGTGGAACCCGCATGTAGAAATAGCATCGCTCGTCTCCAAATGTGAAGCACAGTAGGGGGAGGGCGGCGTCTTTTTGAAAAATACCATAGCTTACAACGACCCGGATCCAATGGAGAATGCCTGTATAGGCGCTAAGGAAATTGAACAAATATTGTAAAATCAGAAATCCATATGAGAGCCCATCGTTTCCAATGGCAGACGCCACAATAGGCACTATGAAAACCGTCAGTTTGTCTCAAAAAAAATGAAAACCGTCAGTTCCGCTGATTATTCTATCATGCGTAATGGGAAATACCGAAGCGCTCAGTTCCTAATCTTGTGCCGATGCCGTACCTGGCGCCAAGATTCTGGCGCTCTCTACAAGCGCCCCCATCGTAGATGCTCATATACTCCAGTATTTTGTGTCCCTGCCCTTATTAATTTTTTATGTACAATCATCATTAATTCTGCGTCAATCCCCTTGTTTACATCCATCATCATTCCTAAATCTAAGATAAGCAGACGTTTATTTCTTGCTTGGCGTTTTGCAGACTTGGAACAACTTACTTTTCTTTCTCGGCTTGCAGAACACACACCCGTCGGCGTCGTCCGTTGTTGGCTATACACGTTCCTCTCACCACCTTATTTACGATAACGCACAACCTTGACACAATCGATTCGAGCTAGCCACAACAGGCGACGACAGCCACCTCACTCACCCTGTCGGCCTCCTGTGCTCTGTCTTCTTTTCTTTGTCCTGTAATTAAGTGGCTGTGTAGTCTTTCATTATTATTGCTGACAACGTGTAGGGTGTACTCGACATAACCTCATTGAAGGCAGGGACGACGCAGCTCACCATGGCTTCACCGCTATCATCGAGCTGTTGCGCCGGTGGTGACACACTCCATGATTTGGTTGACTGAGTGCATTGAGTATTGAACCTCAGTTCAAAGGGTATGTGGAAACTAATCATGTTGGACAGAGTTCCAATGGCAAAGAAAGTTGACTAAGACATTTAGTAAGTACTCCCTTCATCCCGAACTAAGAAAAATTAAGACACTTATTTTGAAACAGAGCGAGTAACAAATTGGATAGTAAATGGAGAGATGCTCCATTAATTAGGCGCCAAAAGTGACTTAAATCCTACTCTCGCGGCGCCATGACCATGAGACACGCGGCGCGATCATACGGTATCTTTCAGGAAATGCCCTCCTGCATTATCGTCGCTGCTACTATCATAGTTAATCGGGATTCTCAATCATGTTCCCGTTGTAGAGTTGCTTTCTTACATAGGATCATGCTGATCGATCGATGGCGACGCTAGTTCTCATATTGTATGTATAGTCCCTCACTAGTCTTTTTGAGATGCTCCTGCGTAATTCAACCTGGACATTTTTATTTCTGATAAAGGGTATTTTTTATTGACTCATAATGTAGCATTGATGGATACGATAGCAAATGAAATGTAAGTCATATAAGACCGAAGCTATGCCAAGGTGATAAGGGAAAAAAACTGAAGTGATAAAAACAACGGTCTGAGTTGGGTTGGTGGGTATAATCTGAGTGACGTCCCAGCTAGTACTCAACCATGACCTCATTGGAGGCAGGGACGACGCAGCTCGCCATGGCTTCACCACTATCATCGAGCGGTTGCGCCAGTGGTGATACACTCCGTGATTTGGTTGACCGAGTGCATTGAGTATTGAACCTCAGTTCAGAGGTATGTGAAAAATAAATAGGACTCTACCATGTTGGACAGAGTTCCAATGGCTAAGAAAGTTGACTAAGACATTTAGTAAGTACTCCCTCGATCCTAAAATAAGAAAAATTGAGACACTTATTTTGAGATAGATGGAGTAACAAATTGGATAATAAATGGAGAGATGCTCCATTAATTAGGCGCCAAAAGTGGCTTAAATAGTACTCTCGCACGCCATGATCTATGAGACACGTGACACGACCAGCCGGTATCTTTTAGGAAACGGCCCTCCCGCCTTGTCACTACTGCTACTATCATAGTAAATCAGGATTCTCGATCGTGTTTCTGTTGTAGAGTTGCTTTCTTACGCAGGATCATGTTGATCAATCGATGGCGACGCTAGTCCTCATATCATATGTATAGTCCCTCACTAGTCCTTTGTTGAGACGCTCATGTGTAATTTGATCTGGACATTTTTTTCTAATATAGGGTGTTTTTTATTGAGTGATAATGTAGCATCGATGGATACGATAGCAAAGAGCTAAATCATATAAGACCGAAGTTATGCCAAGGTGACGAGGGAAAAAAACTGAAGCGATAAAAACAACGATCTTTTTTTTTGAGGATATAAAAACAACGATCTGAATTGGACTGGTGAGTATAATCTGAGTTCCCATCTAGTACTCAGCCATGACCTCATTGGAGGCAGGGACGACATACGCCATGGCTTCACCACTATCATCGAGCGGTTGCGCCAGTGGTGATACAATCAGTGATTTGGTTGACTGAGTGCATTGAGTATTGAACCTCAGTTCAGAGGTATGTGGAAAATAAATAGGACTCTACCATGTTGGTCAGAGTTTCAATGGCTAAGAAAGTTGACATTTTAGTAAGTACTCCCTCCATCCCGAAATAAGAAAAATTAAGACACTTATTTTGAAACAGAGGAAGTAACAAATTGGATAATAAATGGAGAGATGCACCATTATTAGACGCCAAAAGTGGCTTAAATCCTACTCCCGCGGCGCCATGACCATGAGACAAGCGACGCGATCAGCCGGTATCTTTCAGGAAACGGCCCTCCTGCCTTGTTACTACTGCTACTACCATAGTAAATCAGCAGTCTTGATCCGTGTTCCTATTGTAGAGTTGCTTTCTTACACAGGATCATGCTGATCGATCGATAGCGACGCTAGTTCTCATATCAAATGTATAGTCCTTCACTAGTCTTTTTTGATATGCTCCTGTGTAATTCGACCTGGACATTTTTTCTGACATGTGGTGTTTTTTATTGACTCATAATGTAGCATCGAGGGATACGATAGCAAAGAGCTAAGTCATATAAGACCAAAGCTATGCCAAGGTGACGAGGGAAAAAAAAACTAAAGCGATGAAAACAACGATCTGAGTTGGGTTGGTGGGTGTAACCTGAGTGACTTGCTGTCGAAATAACATTCGTTCTAAAGGTCAGGACATACATGGTTGTTCCCATGCATATTTGGTGTTCAGTATTTTGACATAATCCTTTAGGAAATTTTCCTACTGACCCCACCGAGCTTCATTTGATATGAAAAATTGTCATTGACTCCAACTCCAATTTATTTACGGTACTAAACCTCACCCGCAAAAAAAGTTCGAATACTAAATCTCCAACTGAGTATCATAGATTGCTATTTTAGATGCCATCATACACTAGTAGAAAAAGGGGCTTTCGTTCGGGCCTGTCCAGCCCATTAGTCCTGGTTCTTCCACGAACCGGGACCAATGGATGCATTTGTCCCGGTTCATGAGCCCAGGGGCCGGCCGGGGCCTCGTGGGCATTGGTCCCGGTTCGTATGGACCCATTTGTCCTGGTTCTAGGCACGAACCGGGATCAATGGGCCTCGCTCCTAGCCCACAACCATTGGTCCCGATTCTTGGCTCAAACCGGGACAGAAGGCTGGGCTTTAGTCCCGGTTCCAGCCACGAACCGGGATAAATGAGTTGCCTATATATACCCCGTCGCCGCAGCAGAGCACTCCAAAGTGCTATGTTTTTTCTGGCCGGCGAGGAGAGGGCATTTGGGTGCTCTAGCTCACCTCCTATGCACACGAGGTGTTCGATGAAATGCCCGAGCCACGCTAGTTAAGCTTTCTCCTCTCGAAGCTCGACCTCGAAGCTTCATTTCCCCCGAGATTTGTCTAGGTTTAGCGGTCCGTCACGTCCCTTCCCCGTCTTCACCACCGTCGATCGCCCGCGCCGATCTCGTCGCCTGCACCACCGTGGTGAGCCTCTTATCTTCTTCTGAAAGAAAAAAATTCTTACTTTAGATAGATACTTGTCTAATTTTCTTACTTTTATTATTGCTTGTTATTATATAGTATGATGGTTTTGGTATCCGCCCCCGTCGGCCCTCGTCCTGGCTATGATTCGGATGTGGTATATATTATCGTTTATAACTATTTGGCTCATTTATTGTTTATGACAATTATGCCCATCAAGTTGACATAGATTTTATTTATGTAGGAGGTAGTTGAACCGGAAATTCCAACCGACCCTATTGTCGAGAGGTTAAATTTAGTTGAAGAAGAAAACAATTACTTGAAGGAAAAAATAAAAAAATTGAGGAGGAGGAGATGATATTGGAGTTGCATGTTGCGGATGTCGTCGATGATCACAAGATCAAGATGGATGCAATGCGGTTGAAGATAAGAAAGATTAGAAAATATGCCATTCATACCGAGGCTTGGTATCATTATGCCGTTGGATCAATTTTTACCTTGGTTGTGATTATGATCGCATTTATTGTTGCATCGAAAGGTTTCACATAGTTTCAATGTATGGTTTAACTAGATGCTCTGGAGAGCTATATGTTGTTTAGTGAGAACTATGTATGTACTTTGTTTTTAATGTGAATTGTAATGGTTTTTGACAAACATAATGTGATGATGAACTTCTATTATTTGGTCACTTATCTACCCATGTGGCTTTGAATGGTGCATTTTGAACACACAAAAAGTCTGGAGTTCAAATAAGTTCAAAAAAATGAAATCCCTTTGTAACAGATGAGTTTTCGTCCGAACCCCCGATACTTCGAAAGAGATTGTCCATTTTGTACACGAAGTGCATCCAGTTTTTGTCGTAACCCTCTCAACTTTTTAGTACATTCTATGTGGGTGAAATGATGATACCATGTCAACTTTCAACCTTTTTAGAGTTCATTTGTAGTGCTTTTCAATTTCAAGGTCATTCAGCTCAAAAAATCAGTAAATGCATGAAAAATAACAAATGAAGTCAGAAAGGGTTGAAAATTGATGATGTGGCTTTGAATGGTGCATTTTGAACACACAAAAAGTCTGGAGTTCAAATAAGTTCAAGAAAATGAAATCCCTTTGTAACAGATGAGTTTCCGTATGAAACCCTTATACTTCGAAAAAGATTATCTGTTTTGTACACGAAGTGCATCTAGTTTTTTCCGTAACCCTCTCAAATTTTATGCACATGCTATGTGGGTGAAATGATGATACCATGCCAACTTTCAACATTTTCAGAGTTCATTTGAAATGCTTTTGAATTTCAGGGTCTTATAGCTCAAAAAAAATCAGTAAATGCATGAAAAATAACAAATGAAGTCAGAAAGGGTTGAAAATTGATGATGTGGATTTGAATGGTGCATTTTGAACACACAGAAAGTCTAGAGTTGAAATAAGTTCAAAAAATGAAATCCCTTTGTAACAGATGAGTTTTCGTCCGAACCCCTCATACTTCAAAAGAGATTGTCCATTTTGTACACGAAGTGCATCCAGTTGTTTGCCGTAACCCTCTCAACTATTTAGCACATGCTATGTGGGTGAGATGATGATACCATGCCAACTTTCAACCTTTTTAGAGTTCATTTGTAGTGCTTTTCAATTTCAAGGTCATTCAGCTCAAAAAATTAGTAAATGCATGAAAAATAACAAATGAAGTCAGAAAGAGTTGAAAATTGATGATGTGGCTTTGAATGGCATTTTGAACACACAAAAAGTCTGGAGTTCAAATAAGTTCAAGAAAATGAAATCACTTTGTAACAGATGAGTTTCCGTATGAAACTCTTATACTTCGAAAGAGATTGTCTGTTTTGCACACGAAGTGCATCTAGTTTTTGCCGTAACCCTCTCAACTTGTATGCACATCCTATGTGGGTGAAATGATGATACCATGCCAACTTTTAACATTCTCAGAGTTCATTTGTAGTGCTTTTCAATTTTAGGGTCATTTAATGCAAAAAGAATGAACTAATAGCAAAAATAATGAACTTAAAATACTCAATTATAATATTATGTTATGATCAACTAAAACAAAACTATAATATTCTTCAATACAAAAAACAATAAACTAAAAAGTTGTTATAAACCTCTAGTATTTTTTAAACTAAAATTATATAAAATTTATGCAACTAAAATATCAAAGTATTTTCTGTTCAAAACATTAATGGCAAAAAGAATTTTCATAAAGAATTTTTTTTGTTAAAAACTTTAATAGAAAACTAAAATAACAAAATCTGTTCTTGACTAAAACAGAGATTTAAAATTACCTAAAAATTACCAAATTTAATATAATGATAAAACACAATAATGTCAAATAGCTGGAAAAAGAATCACTCAAAAATCTATTATTTTTAGTAAACTTATTCAGAAACTAGTAATTTACACTAATTTAAAAGAATTCAAATTTGAAAATTAATGGCACTAATAGAAAGTCTATAATTTTAGTGACCCTACAGCAAAAAAATTAAAGAAATAAAGCAAAAAAGAAAATAAAATAAATAATGCAAAAAAAAAACTAGGAAAAAACACCACCTACTAGGCCACAACGACCTGAATACGACTAGAAACTCCATTGGGCCAGGATTCAGGCCCGTAGCTGGCCCAGCAGGCCCACAGGCACAAGTGACAGATTAGGCCCGAAAGCCTGCAGTTGAGAGGAGCTCGAGAGGGTGGGCGCAGCAGCGCTTATAAACCACTCTCAAGCTCTTTCAACTAGCGAGGTGGGACTAAACTTTTGACGCCGGCAGCAACCGGGACAAAAGGGGGCATTGGTACCACCGGTACCAATGCCCCCCCTTTAGTCCCGGTTGGTGCCACCAACCGGGACCAAAGGCCGCCGCTTCCCGCCCTTTGGGCTGCTGAAAAGAGGCCTTTGGTCCCGGTTGGGGGCACCAACCGTTACTAAAGGTCGCATTCGTCCCGGTTGGTGTCACGAACCGGGATCAATGCTTCGTATATATAACTAGCACTTGTGAAATTCTTCATTCAGTTCGTCTTCCCCGCTGAAAGTGCTAGTGATCGACTAGAGGGGGGGTGAATAGGAGATTTTTATGAAAGTCTTCAAAACATGGAAGTTTCGAAGACAAACGGTAGAAATAAACCTATTACCATGCAGCGGAAGGTAGACTACACTAGGCAAACCATAGTCAAGTATTCAATGAAGTGAAGGCACAATGACTAATAGCAGCTAGGCAGTAAAGATTAGGTAGGAAGATACTGTGAAGCCAATCAGAAACAAGTAGTCACACAGTGAAGACAAAAGATAATGCAATCATACAATGACTTCACAAGGACCAATAGTAAGTAAAGGGAAGGGAAGGATGAAACCAGTGACTCGTTGAAGACAATGATTTGCTGGACCATTTCTAGTTGCTATGACAACTGTACGTCTGGTTAGGGAGGCTGAGATTCAACTCAGAAGACCTCGTCTTCACCTTATTCCCCTTGAGATAAGGACACTCAGTCCTCGCCCAATCACTCTGGTAAGTCTTCAAGGTAGACTTCCAAACCTTCACAAACTTCGTTCACCGGCGATCCACAATGACTCTTGGATGCTCAGAACGCGACGCCTAACCGGCTGGAGGATTCACAGTCCTCAAGTGTAATAAGTCTTCAGATCACACAGACAGGAAGATTTAAGTGATGCCTAACACTCTTTGGCTCTGGGTGTTTAGGGCTTTATTCTCGCAAGGAATTCTCTCTCAAAGGCTTCGAGGTGGGTTGCTCTCAAACGACAAAAGCCGTACTCTAACTCTGAGCAGCCAACCGTTTATGGTTGTAGGGGGTGGGCTATTTATAGCCACTGGGCAACCCAACCTGGTTTGTCCGAAATGACCCTTGGTCACTAAGGAACTGACACGTGTTCCAACGGTCATATTTCAAACACACACGACAACTTTACTTGGACTACAAGCAAAGCTGACTTATCCAACTCTGGACAAGATTTGCTCTCATAGTCTTCACTCGAAGACATAGGATTTTGGTTAAGCATCACTTCAGTCATTCTGAGTGGTTCTCTTGGACCCCACTTAACAGTACGGTGGTTCCTATGACTCAACAAAGAAAAACACAGAACGACGAAACTGCTAAGTCTTCGCGCTCCATAGTCTTCACGCGATGTCTTCTCTTATCATAGTATTCAATGTGAATGTCTTCACATACCACCTCTGACTTCAATGTCTTCATACATTTTTAGGGGTCATCTCTGGTAGGAAAACAAAATCAATGAGGGACTTCTACCTGTGTTATCCTGCAATTCTCACAAACACATTAGTCCCTCAACTAGGTTTGTCGTCAATACTCCAAAACCAACTAGGGGTGGCACTAGATGCACTTACACCTGCCCCGACAACACCGCAGGCTGCCCCTCTGCGTCTCGCCGTCGCCGTTGTCGCCCCTGCCTCCGACGCCGTCCCGTGTTGCCCAGACGTCGTTGCCGCCCCGCGCCCCTGCCTCCTCATCGCCCGTCACCGTGCCCCTCACCCGCCCCCTGCCTCCTCGTCGCCCGTCGCCGCGCCCCTCACCGTCGCCGCCCCCTGCCTCCTCGTCACCTGTCGCCACGCCCCTCTAGTGAGCTCTCATATGAATTTTCCTAATTTAGATGTGTAGTTAATTGAGTTGTTGTAATTTGTTCATAAATGAATATGCAAAAGTTAGATTTTTTCCATATATAATGTAGATGTACATGTATGTGTATGTATGTATGGATGGATGTGTAGTAATATTATTTTAGTTTATGTTTAGTTCAGTTTTAAGTTAGGAAAATTTCAGATGTGTAGTTATATTTATTTAGATGTATAGTTAACTTAGATGTTGTAATTTGTTCATAAAAAATGTGCACTTTTGTATAGAAACTTTTTTTCATATATGTACGAAAATGTAGAATGAAAACGAAAACAAACATATAAGAAAAAACAAAGGAAAAAATGAAGAAGGAAAAGAAAACTGCCCGGCCAGGCCACCACCGCATTTTCATAAAGTGTTTCCACCGAGTCCATGTCGCACTGATCGAGCACCCGCGTCGAAGCAAGTCTTTTTTAAGGTAGTTCTTTGTTAAAGTGAGGGGGGACGCCGGGAGCACCCCCGGCCCTCTCGCTCGACCAAAACTCTCGAGGACACCCAAACCCTAGAAAAAAACGATGTCGGTATCCTACCCCCTCCCGCCGCGCCCCTACCTGATCGACAAACTCTCTTGAGGCCACCCAAATTTACCAAGTTAAAAGAGCGTTGTCATCGAGGCCACCCCGAACCCTTGAAGCATTGTTGAGGCCACCCAAGCCCTTAAAGCGCTGCCGAGGCCACCTCAAACCCTAGAGAAGCGTCGAGGCCAGGCCACTAATATAATTCCTTATTGTGCTTAGCTAGCTAATTCTACGTTTTCCACTAATATATCCATCTGTCATGTTTGAATAATAATTGCCATGTGTAAATTTTTGCAGAAACTATGGATCCACACCCCCGAGACGAAGCAACAGAAGCGGTGTTGGGGGAGATAATCGCACACGGAAGTGATGCCGTCTTGTCGCTTCTCAACGACACATGCACCAATGGTCTGGAAAGACAGGATGAAGAAGCATGCTACGACGATGATCAAACAATGGAGGAGGAAGGACACCGTGATGACGGCTCCGGTGACCGAATGGAGGGGGGAGGACACCGTGATGACGGCTTCGGTGACCGAACGGAGTCCGGCCAGGTATATATATATATATTAATTAAGCATGTGCTGACTATAGCTGATTGATGCATTAATTGTTTTTGGTATGTACACATATTAACTCTCTTCTTTTTCTTTTTTTCTAGCCCTCCGGATCGAGCAACACTTCGGTAACAAGATGAGGCCCGAAGAGAAAGTTGCGCGCGGATGAAAGATACACGATCATCGAAATTGATCGCGTTGGCCAACCGATTGAACCCCTCCGGACGAAGCAAAAATTTAATGCTCAGTGTGGGGTTCTAGTTAGGGACATGATCCCGATCAGCATCGAGCAATGGTTGAAGCCTAAGGACAAAGACTCTCAGGTGTCTTATGTCAGTGATAGGCAGAAAGCTGATCTTTGGACCGCGCTGCAGGAAAATTTCACCTTCCCGCCAGAGGAGGATCCAGAGAATCCAGTTAAAAAGCCAATGATCAAGGCTTATGCTCTTAAGAAGATGGCTGAGCTATTCAGGAGGTGGAAGAATGAGCTGAAATCATCGTTTGTCGACCACAAGACTCCAGAATTCATCGGCCGATTTGAGAAGATCAAAGATCAATGGCCCGCATTTGTCACCAAAAAGAAATCTGAGAGAGCAGCGAAGATGTCAGCGACAAACAAGAAAAATGCTGCAAAGAAGAAGCATCACCATCGCACGGGGTCAGGTGGCTACCTGAAAGCCCGACCGTTGTGGGACAAGGCTGAGAATGACCTCATTGATAAAGGGATCAAACCAGAGACGCGACGCTGGCCAGACCGTTGCAGGACTTGGTTCTTCGGGGTTGGGGGAAAATTAGACCCTGTAATAGGGAAGTGCGTTTGGACCAACGAGCAACTGAACACACCCATCGAGAAGCTTCAGGAGTATATCAAAAAGGCGGAACAAGGGACATTCATTCCGGACAAAGAGAACGACGAGCTCACAGAGGCCCTCGGGAATCCTGAGCACCCCGGACGGACCCGAGGCACGCCAGGCTCCCTTTCATGGAAGGCTGGATTTCCCAACGCAGGCGGTTACAAACGCCGGGAGAGGAAGAAGAAAAAGGAGTTGACCCAACTACATGCGCTGCACGCAAGGGTACAAGTGCTAGAGGAACGAGACGAGGCCCGCAGCACGCGACCTGCCAAAGCTGCTACACCCGAAGCTACCCCGCCATCTCAGCGCAGAAGCAGCGTGGCTTCCATGGAGCTGCTTCAGGAGCCTGTCTTCACGGCTCCTGCTAGCTACCCCATGGATGCTATCACGGAGTCTCAGAATTGCCACCTTATGACGTAGTGGATGGAATTTAAAGTCAAGGCGGCTGTTGGCTCTGTTGCACCTCCTGAACCTGGCGCAACTTTTCACTACCGGCCGATTCCAGAAGGATATGCTAGGGTGATGGTGGATGAAATCACAGAAGGATTTGAGGACCTCCAGCTTGACCACCCTACGGGTGACGGGGAGACTCGGTTGGGTTCTTGTCTGAAGACTCCATGCCTATGGCAGAAGGAGCTCATCAACCTTCCGAACTAGACGCCTCCGCCTCCTCCTCCTCCGGTGAGTCAGGGCACTCCACCTCCTCCACTGCCTCCTCCTCCGGTGAGTGATCAGGGCACTTAGCCTCCTTCTCCGGCGCGTGGCGGCACTCCGCCTCCTTCTCCGCCTGCGCCGACGTGCCCGAGCAGCCACTAGCCTCCTCCTTCTCCGCCTTGCCAGCAAGAGCAGAAGAGACCCGCCGCCACCCCGTCTGCTCCGGCGCGTCATAGTCCTCCTTGTAAGCAAGGAAAGAAGACAGTCGCAGCCGCTCTGTCTGCTCTGGCATCTAGCAGTACATCCAAAGGCGGGAGGCAATACAGATTCGGTCCTTCTCTGAAGACTCCAGAGAAGTTACCATACGAGATGACCCTGGAGGAAAACAAGAAGATCATGCGACACGAAGTGAGGAACTTCTTTGAAGGGGTGAAAGCAAAGAAACATCCACCTCCAGAGGAGAAGGTAGATCCGGTGAAAGCGAAGCGCACTCTGGAAGCCCTGAAGAAACCGCCAAAGTCTCCGCCAAAAGGCAACTATGAGCGCATTATTGAAAGGTCATTTATCGAAGCGGAGCGGTTAGGAAGTACTGTCAGTGATCAAAGGTTAGCGAAACGACGAGCTGAGAAAAAAATTGCCCAGCTAGGCGAACAAGCGAACCAATCGTTCCCCCTGCTCAAGGTGTCTAGCAATATCGTCGCTAACGATTCGAGGATGGTGCCCGTTTATAACAATCTTGATGATTACCTGCCCGACGATGTACATTATGAATTCTTGGAGGTGGAAGAACACAGATACGAGTACGAGAAGCCTCTCGTCAAATATGAAAGGTCTCTAACAACGATGATGCGAAGATTCCATGATTGGTACATGAAAACCCGCAGAGAGTATGGGGGAGGAATACTTTGACGCTGAGAGTTAAAGAGGAGCATGACCTCGTTGGAACTAATCTGTTGAATGTTCCATTTGAGGAGTTCTTCCAGTTTTTCAATCAGAGGGCCCTCGATAAATTAACGGTCACTTGGTACTGTCTATAAGTACTACTTCTGTCATTAAGTCTCTATATATAGTTCAACTCTTTCATTGCATGTATTTATAATTATCCTCACTATATTATGCAGATTGAAGATCGCCGAATTGAAGAAAAGACAAATCAGTGATATTGGGTTCATTAACACAAATATCATAGATGCATTTTCGGTTGAATTTAAGAAAAAAGAAACCAAGGCCAACTTGCTACGATCGTTGGTATTAAATCAAAACAAAGCTATAATACTCTTTCCTTACAACTTCAAGTGAGTGTTACTTTCTTGTGCATATTCGGTTTCCCTTATTAGTCGAGGTTATAGTAATGTAATTGATGAGTTATGCATGCGTGCGCAGGTTCCACTATATTCTCCTAGAGATTAAGCTCGAGCAGGGAATAGTAACCGTCTTAGACTCGAGACGAAAAGATCCCAAGGAGTATGTGGACATGACTGAAATTCTCGAGAAGTAAGTTAAATCGATCATTATTGCACCATATTGGCAACTTTGTTCACTTCCTGATATCAAGTAATTGTTTTCTTTGTCTGGCAGGGTTTGGAAAAAATTCACCTTAAAAGCTCCGGGACTGCCGAAGAAGCTGGAATTTAAACACCCGAAAGTAAGTACTACTAGCATGTTCCGCGCATCTCCTAGTGATTCAAGTGCTAGTTTCATCAATACCATTTTAGCATGCTTGCTTATCATTTTGATTGACCTCTATTTCTTGTAAATTGGTTGTGGCAGGAAGCCAGGAATAATTACTGTGGATACTACGTTTGCGAGTCCATCCGCCACACGACCCATGAGCGGGGCTACACTAAAAAACAATATGAAGTGCGTAAACAATAATATTCAGAATTTAACTTTAGTTACCATCTTTTGTGTTGAGTTTAATTCATTCATATATATGTATTGACCCCCTTCTTCAAATTAGATGTTTCGGATGCGGGATGAACTCCTAGCACCAGATCGCATGCGAGGAATTCAAGAGGAATTGGCGGCATTCTTTCTTGACCACGTGATTGATAAAGACGGATGTAAGGTCATATTTATCCCTAAGGTGTTTTGGTGATTGATGACAATGCTTTTGCGGACTAATCGTGTGCCTTGAGTTTCCCAGACGTTTCATCGCTAGGCACAAGATGGTTTGGTTCCCCTCGAAGACTATTGAAGACGGCGTTTTTCTATGTTTCTTTTTGGTGGTTTTGAGTCGTAGGAAAGCCGTACTATTAAGAGGGGGTTCACGTCGGAAAGGTTCGGGTGGAATCATCACGTACACGTTTTCTTCCTTGTCTCCACCTTTCCCCTGCACTTTGGAGCATCCTCCATTTTTTCCCTATGCAAGTGTCTTGGCTGCTGATGTTGGGCTTGTGGTAGTGCTTCTCCCCAGAGCGGTAGTACCACAGGCACCTGCGGTAGTATCGTACTTCGGTGTGGTAGTACCGCCGGAGCCGACGGTAGTACCGCTCCTCTGGAGCCGTAGTACCGTGGCCCCCAGGCCAAGTGCCGCTGATTTGCGGTAGTAGGGGCGGATGTAATTTTTTACATCCACACCTCTGCGGTAGTACCTCGCGCGGTCTGGTTCAGCTGCCATGCGGTAGTACTGCTCCCCAGCGGTAGTTCCGTGTCGGATTTTTGCATCTTCTTGTTTCCAGTGGAAGTAGGCACGGATGTATTTTTATTCATCCGCGCCCTTCCCAGGCTAGGACTTTCCTGCCTTGCGGTAGTACCGCAAGGGGGAGCGGTAGTACCGCAAGGGGGAGCGGTAGTACCACGCATGCGGAAGTACCGTTCTTAGTCAGGCCTGTTCTAGTCCCTGTCGTTGCCGCGGTAGTACCGTGGACCCTCACGGTAGTACTGCATGGCCTTGCGGTAGTACCGCTTTTCAGGAGCGGTAGTACCGCATGGCCTCGCGGTAGTACCGCTTGTCAGGAGCGGTAGTACCGCAAGTCGCGGGCTGGTTAAGTGGATAACGGTTGGATTTTGTCCATAGCTATAAAAGGGGTGTCTTCTTCCTCTAGTTGACCACCTCTTCCAACCCTAAGCTCCATTTTCGCCCGGTCTCACTCCCTAGCCAATCAAACTTGTTGATTTGCTCGGGAGTGGTTGAGAAGGCCCCGATCTAGACTTCCACCAAGAGAAATTTGATTCCCCCCACTAATCCCTTGCGGATCTTGTTACTCTTGGGTGTTTGAGCACCCTAGACGGTTCAGGTCACCGCGGAGCCATAGTCCATTGTGGTGAAGCTTCGTGGTGTCATTAGGAGCCTCCAATTGAGTTGTGGAGATTGCCCAAACCTTGTTTGTAAAGGTCCGGTCGCCGCCTCCAAGGGCACCAATAGTGGAATCACGGCATCTCGCATTGTGTGAGGGCATGAGGAGAATACGGTGTCCCTAGTGGCTTCTTGGGGAGCATTGTGCCTCCACACCGCTCCAACGGAGACGTACTTCCCCTCAAAAGGGAAGGAACTTCGGTAACACATCCTCGTCTCCACCGGCTCCACTCTTGGTTATCTCGTGCCTTTACTTGTGCAAGCTTATTTGCGATATATCTCTTGCTTGCTTGTGTACTTATCTTTGTTGCATCATATAGGTTGCTCACTTAGTTGCATTTCTAGACAACCTACTTTGATGCAAAGTTTAAATTGTTAAAGAAAAGCTAAAATTTGTTAGTTGCCTATTCACCCCCCCTCTAGTCAACTATATCGATCCTTTCAATTGGTATCAGAGCCTCGTCTCTTTTTTAAGGACTTTACCGTCCGAAGAGTATGGTTGACGTTGTAGAAGGTGAGGAGGAGCACTCCGGTGCAAATCCGATATCTTCTACGGGAGATGGGGGAACTGCAGTCTCTCGTGAGGAGTTCAATGTGGCATTGGACACATTGAAAACCTCCATGATGACTGAGGTCAAAGGCATGTTTAATGAATTCTTAGAAGGGCTTAAACTTTCCACCGCACCATTGAAAGTGGGTGATCCCGCCCACAAGGTGACGGATGCTACCTCCGACAAGGGGGAAGCTACTAGCGAGAAAGCCCTTCCTTCTAGTGGTAAAAGTGGCACCGGCATCTTTGCCCATGTGGAACCTCCACTTGTCTATGGTGGACCTCTCCCTTCCACTCATTTGAATCATGCCGTCCCGGCCCCTAAGATTGAGAAGAATGTAGAATTTGATTCTTGGGTCTATCGTTTTAAGCGTCATTTAAATCATGTGAACACTAACCTTTGGAGAATCATTGAAGAAGGTTTCTATCCGCATGACCGAAGCAACTTCACTCCTAGAGAAGCCGTGGATAATCAATTCAATGAGAATGCTCTCTTCATCATTCAAGAAGCAATCCCACCCGAAGACCTTCCTCATCTCCGGTCATACTCCTTGGCCAAAGATGCTTGGCGCCAAGTGGTTTCTCTCTACCGGGGAAGCGCAAGCATTCAACGCTCCAACTATGAAGTAGTGCAAGATGAAGCCGATGAGTTTGCAATGAAAGAAGATGAAGAACCTCGTGAGCTCTATCGGAGGGTAACTAAACTCGCGGTCTCTCTCTGAGATCATGGAAGCAAGGACACGGATGACAATTGGATCAAGCGCAAATTCCTCAAGGCAATGATGCCCTACCACAAAGCCATGTCCTTCTTCATTCGTCAAAGGCCGGACTTCCACACCTTGTCCTCAAGTGATGTGTTGGATGAGTTCGTTGCTATGAGCATCTTGGACAAGACAGCCGACAATGCGGTACTTCACTCTCAAAGAGTAAAGAAACCCAACCTTGCTCTAAAGGCCAAGGTTAGTATGGAGGAAGAGGATGAAGAGGAAGAAGAGGAGAGTAACCTCAAAGATACAAAGTATGACTATCATGAACACATGGCCCTTGCTTCAAGGCAATTTTGGAGCAAGAAGAACTCAAGGCCCAACTTCAACAAGAACAATTCAAGTGGCGCAAAGGGCAAGCAACGAGTGAGGACTTGTTTCAATTGTGGCAATGTAAGCCACTTTGTTGCGGAATGCCCTTATGAGAAGAGGGAAGACAATGGTGGCAAGCTCATCCGAAAGGACAAGGCCAAGTCGTTCCCCAACAAGAGCAACTTCACCAAGAAGACTCCTCCCAAGGCATTGGTGGTACAAGAAGAGTACAATGAGGATGATGACGATGATGAAGATGGTGAGTTGGTTGCCATGGCCTCCATTGCCATTGCGACGACTCCACGGGTGTCTCTCTTCGACTCACCCAATGAGAGCATCACCGCCAAGTGCCTCATGGCTAAAGCCACCAACAAGGTAACCCCCAACATCAAAACTACCATCATTAATCATCCTTCTTCAACGGATAGCATTGATGAACATGAGGGAACTAATGTGGAGGTGAATGAGTTTGAGGCCTTTATGCGTAAACTCAAGGGTAAATCCAAGAAGCACTTTGTTGCTCTCTTGGAACAACTTGGTGAAGCCAATGACATGATCTAGGCTCATGAAGATACCATCTCTAAGATGGAGGGGGATAGTCGTGACTATGCCGATGAGATTTCAGATCTTTCCAATGCTCTTGAGGAAGAGTGTGGTCTTCCTTTGGCTCTTGAGGAGTCTCACAACGATGATCATGCTAAATTAAAGAAAGATCTTGATCATGCTCTTGTTGTTTCTCGTGTGCTAAACTCCGAGAAGGAAAAGCTTGGGGTTGATCTTGCTAGACTCAAAGAGGAGTTTGACATTCTCGACAAGGCTCACAAAGTCTTGAAGGGTGTTCATGCTACCCTCAAGGAGTCTCATGATCAACTCCAAGTGAAGCTAACCAAGGATAAAGCCACATTTCCTCGTATGGTATTAATTGATAATGCAAATGCTACTAACCCTTGTTGTGAGCATGTGCATCTTATTGAGGAGAATGTTAAGTTGAAGGAGCAACTTGATAAAGGCCTTGTGTCATGCATACAAGGTGAGAATAACCTAAATGACCTTTTGAGAAATCAAAAGGAAGTTGTGGCCAAGGAGGGGATTGGGTTCGCACCCAACCCCAAGAACAAGAAGAAGGATAACAAGACCAAACAACCTCCTCCTCTCAAGAAAACTTTTTGTGAAGGAGGGAGAGAGTGCTTCCAAGGAGAAGAAGAATAATGCAAAGGGTGGTGGTGTCAAAAATGGCAATGCCACCCCTCCCAACAAAGCCGGCGACTTTAATCCTTCTTATGTGTTATGCCGTGCTAGTGATGGGCATGTCTATGCCAAATTTGTTGGTTCTCCTCATGAGTAAATTGAATGGTCTATTTGGGTTCCTAAGACCCTTTTTACTAACATCAAAGGATCCATTACAAAATGGGTACCTAAAACCAAGCATTGATCTCTTTTAGGTGTTTGCTTCCGGTGGGGGATCATGGTTGCTCAATAGTGGAGCTACAAATCATATGACCGGAAGCAAGGACTTGGTTGTGGATGTGCACAAGATTCCATCTATGCCCACCAATGTCGAGTGGGGTGATGCCTCATATTCTAAGGTATTGGGACTTGGCAAGGTTGTCATCTCTCATGATCTCACGATCGAGAAGGTCATGCTTGTTGAGTCCCTTGCATACAATTTACTTTCCGTTTGTCAACTTGCAATCATGGGATTTGCCACTTTATTTGATGTTGATACCGTGGCCCTCTTGTGGAGCAAGACTCTTAAAGTAGCCTTTGTTGGGCATGTCAAGAATGGTCTATATGTGATTAACTTTTCGGAGCGACCCACTAAGACCGCGACATGCCTAATGGCTAAAGTTGATGTGGGATGGATTTGGCATCGCCGTTTAGCCCATGTCAATATGAGATCTCTGCAAATTCTTCTCAAGGGGGACCATGTTCGTAGACTAACGAATGTTAGTTTTGCTAAAGATCGTGCTTGCAGTGCTTGTATCGAAGGAAAGCTTCATGAGAAGGCTCACCCTCCCACGACTATAATTTACTCAAAGAGGCCTTTGGAGCTCCTTCACTTGGATCTCTTTGGGCCTCCATCCTTTGATAGTCTTGGGGGTAGGAAGTATTACTTGGTGATTGTGGATGACTACTCAAGATATACTTGGGTGTATTTCTTCAAGAGGAAGAGCGAGACCCAACAAACTGTCATTGACTTTGCAAATGCAGCACAACGTCAACACAATGCAAAGATCTTGACAATAAGAAGTGACAATGGCACAGAGTTCAAGAACTACACCTTGGATGAGTTTCTTAGTGATGAGGGGATCAAGCATCAATATTCTGCACCCTACACCCCGCAACAAAACGGTGTTGCGGAGAGGAAGAACCGGACGTTGATGGATGCGGCAAGGACCATGATGGTGGAGTTCAAGTCTCCATATAACTTTTGGGCCGAAGCCATCAACACCGTGTGTCATGCATCCAATCGGCTCTACCTCCACAACATCTTGAACAAGACTCCATATGAGATACTCACCGGCAACAAGCCCAACCTCAAGTACTTTCGGGTGTTCGGGTGTAAGTGTTTCATTCTCAAGAAAGGTGTTCGGTTGTCTAAATTTGAGGCTAGAGTTTATGAGGGCATATTTGTTGGTTATGCTACAAACTCTCATGCTTACCGTGTCCTTAATAAATCCACGGGACTTATTTAGGAGACGTGTAACGTGGAGTTTGATGAGAATAACGGCTCCCAATTGGAGCAAAGTGGCACTTGTGATGTAGGTGATGAAATTCCTCCTCAAGCCAAAAGAAGAATGGGTGTTGGTTTTATCCTACCCATTGAGGAACCCCTTGTGGCCGAAGGAGAAGGACAATGCTCCACTCAAGTGGAGCCATCACCAACCCAAGGCCCACACGCTTCCGAAGAACAAAGTGAAGGCCCTCATCCTCATGAACAAGACCAAGGGCAAGATCATGCTCAAGACGGTGTTGACACACCAAGTGATGCCCAAGGTCAAGTTCTCTCCTCGGAGAAAGTTCAAGATCAAGAAAAAGCTCAAGACGTCTCTCAAGATGATCAAGTGACCGCTCCTCAACTCACCACCAAGGAGGAATTGGAGCGTCGTGCCGCCAAGATTGCTTCCAAGCTCTCCACCAAGGGTCATCTCATGAAGAATGTACTTGGAAGCATTAAAAAGGGGGTAAGCACTCGTAGACAATTGGTAAACTATTGTGAACATCACGCGTTTGTCTCTTGTGTTGAACCCCAAAAGGTATATGAAGCACTCGAAGATCCGGATTGGCTTAATGCCATGCATGAAGAACTCAACAACTTTGAGTACAACAAGGTGTGGAGATTGGTGCCAAGGCCAACGGGGAACCACAATGTCATTGGAACCAAGTGTATATTTAAGAACAAGCAAGATGCTCATGGGACCATCATTCGCAACAAGGCAAGATTGGTGGCACAAGTCTACTCCCAAGTCGATGGTATCGACTATGGTGAAACCTTTGCTCCCGTTGCTTGCCTTGAATCCATTCGTTTGTTGATTGCTTATGTTTCTCATCACAACTTTAAGTTGCAACAAATGGATGTGAAGAGTGCTTTTCTTAATGGTCCTATTAATGAGTTGGTCTATGTCAAGCAACCCCCCGGGTTCGAGGATCCCTACTTTCCCGATCATGTGTATCAACTCGATAAGGCACTCTATGGGCTTAAATAGGCCCCACATGCATGGTATGACCACCTTACCGAGTTGTTACAAGATCGTGGGTTTGAAGTTGGGCTAATCGACCCCACTCTTTTTACTAAGAAGGTCAAAGGGGAGTTGTTTGTATGCCAACTATATGTTGATGACATTATCTTTGGTTCCCCTAACAAAGCTTTCAATGAGGAATTAGCCGCTCTCATGACCTCAAAGTTCAAGATGTCTTCCATGGGATAGTTTAAGTTCTTTCTAGGGTTCTAAGTGAAGCAAAGAAGAGAAGGAACCTTCATCAACCAAGCCAAATACACTCAAGACATGCTCAAGAGATTCAAGCTAAGTGATGTCAAGCCAGCTTCCACTCCAATGCCCACCAAGTGCCAACTCGACATAGATCCCAATGGTAAAGCGGTGGATCAAAAGGTATATCGCTCCATGATTGGATCCTTGCTTTACCTTTGTGCATCTAGACCGGATATCATGTTGAGTGTGGGAATTTGTGCATGGTTTCAAGCCACACCTAAGGAAAGTCACTATGTGGCGGTCAAGCGAATCTTTTGATATTTGGCTCATACCCCAAACTTTGGCTTATGGTACCCAAGAGGAGCAAACTTCAAGCTTGTAGGGTATTCGGACTCCGATTGGGCGGGAGACAAAGTGGATAGGAAGTCCACTTCCGGAGGGTGCCAATTCCTTGGTTGCTCTCTAGTAAGTTGGTCTTCCAAAAAGCAAAGTTGTGTGTCTCTCTCGTCCACCGAAGCGGAGTATGTAGCGGCCGGTAGTTGTTGTGCACAACTCTTATGGATGGGGCAAACTTTAAAGGATTACGGTGTCATTTGTGACAAAGTGCCTCTTTAGTGTGACAATGAAAGTGCCATCAAGCTTTCTCTCAACCCGGTGCAACACTTCAAGACGAAGCATATTGAGATTCGGTATCACTTCATCCGGGATCACATAGGCGAGGGGAGATCGAGCTCAACTACGTCAACACTCATGATAACCTTGCAGATATTTTCACGAAGCCGTTGGATGAAGCAAGATTTCACGAGTTAAGGCATGAGCTAAATATCATTGATTCGAGCAATGTTGCTTGAACCCTTGCACACCCCACCATACTCAACTTGTTGTCTTGTTTAGATGTAGGCATGGACATAGGGGAAGTGTTGTTCTCTCAATGAACTCTCCCTCCCCCCATTATGCATAAATTGATCAAATCTTTCACATTAGCCATTTTTTATGGTACTTGTGCTTCAAAGACGAGTTTTGGTCATGGGCCCAAGGATAATTCTTCGCAGTGCCATACCAATTGACTCAAACATAGGTGGCTCTGGCCACCGCCCTCTCTTTGGAGAGGTTGTGTCTCGTGGTCGTCTCTTGTTGTCGTTTTGCCCCTTATTCTCTTCGTGTTTGAGCTTGTTGTGTGGTGTCTTGTTCGTTTGAAGTTTCCTTGCGAAGAACTCTCTTTTCTTGTATTTGGAAAATGCTTCTTCTTGAGCTCACGGTACTACCGCGGCCTACCACGGTACTATCGTGCGTGGAGAGTACGGTACTACCGGCCCAGCATGGTCCTACCGCCTGGGAGAGCGGTACTACCACTTTGGTGCGGTTCTTCCGCCCAAGCGGTAGTACCGCGATGATACGCGGTACTACCGCGCTGTCGGAGGCGCGTGGGGGATAAGGACGGGAAAAGGGGGAGAGGGGGTTCTAACTCCCCCAAACCCATTCGCCAGTTTTCCCACTTCGTCGCTCTCTCTCTCTCTCTCTCTCAAGAACGGGGCCGGAGTCCCTCGCCGGATCTCCGTCTCCGGCTGCTCTCCTTGGATTCCGACCGGTGGGATCGTTCCCCACCACTTCCTCTTGCCATGGACCAAGGTTTTTCCCCAAATCCCTCTCTTTCTAGTTGGTTCTCTTGTCTCTAGGTTTTTGGGGAGATGCATGTGTTCTTGAGATTTTAGGCCAAATCTTTGCAAGAGAAGGTTGTAGGAGAGTAGTGTTGCGTAGAAATATTACTTGATATATTGCCCCGTAGTAGATTTGATCAACCGTAGTACCGCCGTGTTTTCGCGGTTTTTCTCAGATTCAAATGTTCAGATCTGACGCCATGCGGTACTACCGCCCGTCTGGGCGGTACTACCTCTTGTCCGGTACTACCGCCCGTTCTGGACGGTGCTACCGCACGTGCTGCGGCACTAAAACTCTACTACCGCTCCGAGCCCCGGTACTACCATGTTCTCACACGGCACTACCGCGCCTCGGAGCGGTACTAAAATTTTAGTACCGCCCGACCTGGCGGCCCTACCGTTGTTGTCCCATCTTCCTCATGGCATTTATCCCGTATGCTTTCTACATGTTTCCCTTGCTTTGCCGAGGTCTTTGCATTGATTCTTCTCGCTCTTTGTGTGTGCTTTCTCGTGTTTCTTAGGTGGTGGCTCTCGCCGTTCCAATCCCAGTCGTGACATTGGCTCCAAGCGACTGCGCAATCCTCAAGATGAAGCACCAGAGGGCTCCAGTGCCCCCAAGCGCAATGTCAAGACCACCGCTAGCAAGAACAAGGAACCCGCTAAGGGCATGGACGAGATTCCCCTCGCTGAGTACATCGAACGCCGGAAGATCAACCCTTATGTGCATGCTCGTGCTATCCTCAGAGGCAGTGAATTGTTTTGGAACAAGCAGCAGACTCTCGTTTATCTGGATGTAATCAAGAACAAGCAAGACACCTACGTGGATGTCAAGTGGATAGACATGAATCACTTGAGGAAGGAAAAGTTTCGTGACTACTTTGGAGAAGCTCTGGACTTGGTGGAGTAGTTCGGTATTGAACATGTGATCTCTTTCCACCTTGACTATGACCCTGAGCTTATCTGTCAGTTCTTTGCCTCAGTTTACTTCCACCCCGGGGAGGAGCGGAGGATGACCTGGATGACCAATGGCCGTCAGTTGACTGCTACCTAGAAGGAGTTCATGGATCTGCTCTAAGTTCCTGATGACGGGCTCACCACACCCGTGGGTGTTCGCCCCCATGCCAATCCTGAGTCTGCTAGCAAGAACAAGTTACAGCCGTTCTATGTTGAGAAGGTGCTTCCAAGTGGCAAGTCGACATGGGTGCTGAACTCCTTTCTGGATATCAGGCATCGCATCTTCTGCAACTCACTGTTCCCTCATGTTGGCGACAAGGACAAGGTTCATGCCTATCTGGTGGATATGATGCTCCTGTGCGAGGAGGCACGAGTGTCTCAGACTCAACCACTTGATGTCTCACACATCATGTGGTGTGAGCTTCGGTTTGCGGTGTTCACCCGCAAGGTACCTATCTATGGACCATACCTGTTTCTATTGATCTCCGAGACTTGGGAGAAGCTGTACCCTAGTGACGAGTTCCTTGCTCCAGACTGGATTCGGCATGAGCCCATCAGTCTCCGTGTCAAGCCCAACTGGGCCAACACTACTACTCGTGCTGAGGCGTCTGCTGCTAGGAGGGCTGTTGATGAGGAGGAGGCTGGTGCAGAGGATGTTGCTGAGGACCGTGCTGCTAGGCCTTCCCAACCTTCCTCTGAGCCCTCGTGGGCCAAGAAGTTGAAGGACAAGATGAAGACTCTTTTCTGCATGCAAGCAAAGGGGCAGTACATGACTCACGTGGCATCCAAGGAGAGTCGCCGCCACAACAAGAAGGTTATGAGGCTCTTTGGAGAGGACGTCTCTGGCGGTTCTGAGGATGCCATCATGCCAGAGGCTGCATGGATGGCGAAAAAGGCTTCAAGTGGACTAGTTCTAAGGAGGACATCAAGGAGACCGTCCCCGCCGCCGAGTCTGACGAGGAGCACGAGGAGAATTGGGATGATTTCTCTGCCTGAGCCACCCCTTGTGTGTAGGTGTCCTCTCTGCCTTTTTGGCGTCTCGATGCCAAAGAGGGAGAGAGTGTATGGATTTGCGTTCTTGCGAGTCGTGTGTCGTGTTTGGTGTGTTTGCTTTGTCATTTGGACCTCGTTTGCTTCGGTTTGGTTTGCGCCTTTGAGACTTATCCTTCATATGGTGTAAGACATATGCACTCTATCCTATCTTAGTGAGATTATGATTGTGCTACTTATGTTATGCTCTTATTTGCTATCTTGTCTAGTGTTAGCATTACTATTGCAAGATATGCCTTGTCTCTAAAATATAGGAGGAGTTTTGATCCTAGTATGTGTGCCATGTAGTCCAAAGCACCCATCTAGTTTGCACACATCTAGGGGGAGCCCGTCTATATTCTAGAGAGGAGGGGTTTGCGTTTGCTCAATATTATTTCCCTTGTGCAAATCCCGTATTGTCATCAATCCACCAAAAAGGGGGAGATTGTAAGGGCATATTTACCCCTAAGGTGTTTTCGTGATTGATGACAATGCTTTTGCAGACTAATCGTGTGCCTTGAGTTTCCCAGACGTTTCATCGCTAGGCACAAGATGGTTTGGTGCCCCTCGAAGACTATTGAAGACGGCGTTTTTCTATGTTTCTTTTTGGTGGTTTTGAGTCGAAGGAAAGCCGTACGATTAAGAGGGGGTCCGCGTCGGAAAGGTTCGGGTGGAATCATCACGTACACGTTTTCTTCCTTGTCTCCACCTTTCCCCTGCACTTTGGAGCATGCTCCGTTTTCCCCTATGCAAGTGTCCTGGCTACTGATGTTGGGCTTGCGGTAGTACTGCTCCCCGGAGCGGTAGCACCGCCGGAGCTGACGGTAGTACCGCTCCTCTGGAGTCGTAGTACCGTGGCCCCCAGGCCAAGTGCTACTGATTTGCAGTAGTAGGGGCGGATGTAATTTTTTACATCCGCGCCTCCGCAGTAGTACCGCGCGCGGCCTGGTTCAGCTGCCATGCGGTAGTACCGCTCCCCAGCGGTACTTCCATGTCGGATTTTTGCATCTTCTCGTTTCTAGCGGAAGTAGGCACGGATGTATTTTTATTCATCCGCGCCCTTCCCAGGCTAGGACTTTCCTGCCTTGCGGTAGTACCGCAAGGGGGAGTGGTAGTACCGCGCATGCGGAAGTACCGTTCTCAGTCAGGCCTGTTCTAGTCCCTGCCGTTGCCGCGGTAGTACCGTGGCCCCTCACGGTAGTACCGCATGGCCTTGCGGTAGTACCGCTTTTCAGGAGCGGTAGTACCGCATGGCCTCGCGGTAGTACCGCTTGTCAGGAGCGGTAGTACCGCAAGTCGCAGGCTGGTTAAGTGGATAACGGTTGGATTTTGTCCATAGCTATAAAAGGGGTGTCTTCTTCCTCTAGTTGACCACCTCTTCCAACCCTAAGCTCCATTGTTGCTCCGAGCTCCATTTTCGCCCGATCTCACTCCCTAGCCAATCAAACTTGTTGATTTGCTTGAGAGTGGTTGAGAAGGCCCCGATCTACACTTCCACCAAGAGAAATTTGATTCTCCCCACTAATCCCTTGCAGATCTTGTTAGTCTTGGGTGTTTGAGCACCCTAGACGGTTGAGGTCACCGCGGAGCCATAGTCCATTGCGGTGAAGCTTCGTGGTGTCGTTGGGAGCCTCCAATTGAGTTGTGGAGATTGCCCCAACCTTATTTGTAAAGGTTCGGTCGCCGCCTCCAAGGGCACCAATAGTGGAATCACGGCATCTCGCATTGTGTGAGGGCGTGAGGAGAATACGGTGGCCCTAGTGGCTTCTCGGGGAGCATTGTGCCTCCACACCGCTCCAACGGAGACGTACTTCCCCTCAAAAGGGAAGGAACTTCGGTAACACATCCTCATCTCCATCGGCTCCACTCTTGGTTATCTCGTGCCTTTACTTGTGCAAGCTTATTTGTGATATATCTCTTGCTTGCTTGTGTACTTATCTTTGTTGCATCATATAGGTTGCTCACTTAGTTGCATTTCTAGACAACCTACTTTGATGCAAAGTTTAAATTGTTAAAGAAAAGCTAAAAATTGCTAGTTGCCTATTCACCCCCCCCCTCTAGTCAACTATATCGATCCTTTCAACGAAGAATACTATGTGGACCCTGTCTTCATATATAATTAGGGGATTATATTGTAAGAGATCTTATATTGTATATATGTAGCCAGTAGCGTCGGATTGATATACGGAAACTTGTTGTTCGACCAATCTCTCGGAGAAGGAGAGGTCGATATCACTTCTCTCTATATGCATATGTTATGACGATCTTCTGTTTCCTTCATTTTTGCTTACTAGCTAGCGTGTCGAGTGCTCTCTATATGTATAGTAAGTAGCATCAACCAAGCACGGAGATAAGAGAGGACACTTTTCTCTATTAATTAATTAGCTACCTAACACAATATATGAAACACCTTAATTAACCATACAAAACCCCCAAACCCCCCCTTCAAAAAAAACCCTAGCCCCTGAACAGTTGACGCGTGGATGCCTATCGGTCCCGGTTGGTGCCACCAACTGGGACCAAAGGGCCTCCTGCCTGGGCTCGCCGCACCGGCCATGTGGAGGCCCATCTGTCCCGGTTCGTGCAAGAACCGGGACTAAAGGCCAAGGACATTAGTAACGACCTTTTAGTCCCGGTTCCCAAACCGGGACAAAAGGCCCTTACAAACCGGGACAAATGGCCTTTTTTCTACTAGTGATAGATTGCTATTTTAGATGCCATTATAGATTGCTATTTTAGTACAAAGTTAGTGTAAACTTGAGTCACTTATTTTAGAACGGAGGGAGTATGTCTCATAATAGCGCTTAATTTATTACTCCCTCCGTTCCATGTGTTATACAGACTAGCAAAAGAGCCCTTGCGTTGCGACGGGAGAGAAAACATAACATGCGCTCTTAACTCAACAATCATCACTCAAGACCATAATAGGTCCATCTCCTTCATTTTTGCGAGGCATCATATTTGTGTTGCCGCTTATCCTCCTTCTCACCCTCGCCGGCGATGG
Source organism: Triticum dicoccoides (assembly GCF_002162155.2). Taxonomy (NCBI): domain Eukaryota; kingdom Viridiplantae; phylum Streptophyta; class Magnoliopsida; order Poales; family Poaceae; genus Triticum; species Triticum dicoccoides. The sequence continues at coordinate 683,372,695 of NC_041388.1, forward strand.
CCTCGGTGTTCACATAAAACAACAAAAAACGTGTGTTGAATATGATTAATCCTAAGGCATCTCTATCTCCCTCTCTCCTCCCTCTCCCTCTCTCTCTCCCTCTCTCTCGCGATGAGAAATCTGTTGTTTTCCCCTGCAACATTTTTCAGAGGTATGCATGTGTACTTATCGATGTTTTCTTTTCCGTATATGGTTATAGTTGGGTGTTTATTTGCAATCCGGATCGCCGCCGGTATGAAAAAAAAAAATGACTCCTGCACTATAAATTATATGTTTGCTTCCATAAAAATATTTTAAAAATATTTAACAGGTAAAATTAACATCATATTTAGATTCCACACATTTTTTAATAAAATTTCATATATAATATGTTAAAATCGAAGTTACGGTTTAAAAGATATAGATAATTTAGAAAATCATTTTTTGACTCAAATATATTCCAAAATAATATTTAAAAATACTTAACAGGTAAAAATAATCTCATATTCATATTCTACATATTTTTTTAATCAAATTTCATATATAACATGTTCAAATCGGAGTTACGGTTTAAAAGATATGGATGATTTTAAAAAGCATTTGTATGACTTAAATATGATCCACGGATGAATTATCTAAAACATTAGGGGGGTTTTTGAAAAATTTAAAATAACGGTTTGGGTGTAACTTAAATCCAGACGGCGGGTTGATTTCAAGAAAAGACAAGGACTTTTGTGCAAAATACGAAAATAACGATTCGTTTTAACTTAAAAGAGGATTGCAGGTTGAATTCTCTGAAATAGAGGAACTTCTCTGAAAAATATCATTACGGACGAAAGAAACCCAATTTGCTTTATTATGTGTTAGTTATATAGATATACGTTGTTTCTAGCATCACTAGTAGAAAACAGGGCTTTGGTCCTGGCCGGGTCAGCCCATTAGTCCCGGTTCAGTCCAGAACCGGGACCAATGTGGGCATAGGTCCCGGTTCGTGAGCCCAGGGGGCCGGCCGGGCCACGTGGGCCATTTGTCCTGGTTCATCTGGACCTTTTGGTCCCGGTTGGTGGGATGAACCGGGACCAATGGGCCTTGCTCCTGGCCCACCACCATTGGTCCCGGTTGGTGGCTTGAACCGGGACCAAAGGCTTCCCTTTAGTCCCGGCTCATGTTACCAACCGGGACCAATGAGGTGCCTATATATACCCCTCGCTCGCGAGCAGCGCACCCCAGTGCTCTGTTTTTCTCTGGCTGAGGGGGAGAGGGCTTGGTGGTGCTCTAGCTCACCTCCTATGCACACAAGGTGTTCGATGGAATGCCCGAGCCACACTACTTAAGCTTTCTCCTCTCCAAGCTCGGCCTCCAAGCTCCATTTTCCATAATATTTGTCTAGGTTTAGCGGTCCGTCATGCCCCGTCCCCGTCTTCACCGCCGTCGATCACCCGCGCCGAGCTCATCGCCGGCACCACCGTGGTGAGCCTCTTGTTCTTATCTTCTTTCTGAAAGGAAAAATATTCTTACTTATATGTTTACATAGATACTTGTATTATTTTCTTACTTTTATTATTGCATCTTATATAGTGCGATGGTTTTGGTATCCGCCCCCGTCGGCCATCGTCCTGTCTATGATTCGGATGTGGTATATATATTATCTTTATAACTATTGGTTCATTTATTGTTTATAAAAATTATGTCGACCAACGTGACATAGATTTTATTTATGTAGGATGTACGTGAATCGGAAATGCCAACCGACCCTATTGTCGAGAGGTTAAATTTAGTTGAAGAAGAAAACAATTTGTTGAAGGAAAAATAAAAAAAATTAAGGAGGAGAAGATGATATTGGAGTTGCATGTTGCGGATATCGTTGATGATCACAAGATCAAGATGGATGCAATGCGCTTGAAGATTAGAAAGATTAGAAAATATGCCATTCATACCGAGGCTTGGTATCATTATGCCGTTGGATCAATTGTTACCTTGGTTGCAATTATGATCGCATTTGTTTTCGCATTGAAATGTTTTACATAGTTTCAATGTATGGTTTAATTAATTAGATGCTCTGGAGAGCTATATGTTGTTCACTACTAGAAAAAGGGCTATAGATGGGATTGACACTAATGGCGCACCAGACAAGCGGTGCGCCATTAGTATATACTAATGGCGCACCATCTTCTGATACGCCATTAGAGCTGAAACTACTAATGGCGCACCTGGCCCAGGGTGCGCCATTAGTATCAAATTTTTTTTGAACTAGTGCGCCTGTCCAAACATACTAATGGAGCATCCAGACACAGTGCGCCATTACTAGTTGTAACTAGTAATGGCGCACCTGTCGGAAAGTGCGCCACTAATGTTGTTTTTTTATTATATTTTTTATTCTTTTTTTGCAAAACTACTAATGGCGCACTGTTCCACCGTGCGCCATTACTAGTTTAAACCAGTAATGGCGCACTGTGGAACAGTGCGCCATTAGTATGTTTTTTTTGCAAAACTACTAATGGCGCACCACCAGAAGGTGCGCCATTAGTAACATGGATTACTAATGGCGCATTTAGAGTTGGTGCGCCATTAGTAAGTGGGCAGCAACAAGATATTTTGGACATCCATCCATCCATCCGACCCAACGCACCAACACACACACACACACTCTCTCTCTCTCGCTCGAACCCACCCAAACCCTCGTCGCCTCCTCTCTTCCCCCGAACCCCTCTCTCCCTCGCCGCTGTCGCCACCCACGCCGCCCGGTTCCGGCGAGCTCCGGCCGCGCGCAGCACGCCGGCGAGATCCCCTTGGTCCGCATATGGCTTACCTCCATGCAGATCCGCGGCTCCCCCACTGGCTAGGGTTTTGCATCCCCTTTTGTTCGCCGGGATCCGCCATGGCAGGCCACGGCGAGGCCATAGGTGACCGGATCCAGCACTGGTAAGCCCCTCCCCCTCCTTCTTCGCCCACCATCTCCTCCTCACCTCACCTCATCTTCTCTTCCTTCTCTTCAGGTCGCCATGGGCGTGCCGACGATGACGGCAGGAGGGGCGCACCTCCGTGGGGCGGGACGCCGCCATGGAGATGGATTCCCTTATCCGCCACCAGGCAGCAGCACCATGGAGCCTCCCAGCGCCCCAAACCCTAGCGGAGAGAGAGGAGCTGCTCCTAGTACAGCACGCCATGGAAGGGATTTTTTGGTATTTTTTTTTGTTGTTTCTCTTCCCGATCTAATCATGTGGAATGCCCTTTTCCTCACCATGATTTATTCATCTCCCCTTCCTCTGTTTTGTGCAGGTTGCTCTAATGGCGAAGCTTCTTCTGCAGGACACCCTCCACCCCTCCTCTGCATCCACCTCCTACCCCCATACATGGTGAGCTACAACCTCTCTTTCTAGCCCTTGCAAATCTGATCTGGAGTGGACATGAATTGCAATTGTCATGGACACTACATAACAGCAAGTATTGGTTCAGTTTTTGTGTGAAATTCGATTGTCATTGTGCTTTTTGATGCTTGCTTCAGAAAAATAAAATCATGGATAGATAGAAGATGGAAACAGTGAGCTTCCTTTCAAGTTACTAATACTAAAAATCATTTGGCTCATCAATTTTTCATGTCTTGTGTTAAATCCACTCCATTGCAATCTGGCTATGTATGGATGGTTTGGTACAATTTGCCATGGATGAGTATAGTAGTTACGTACACATGTGCTCTGTAGTTTTAGTCCTTCTTGTGTTGCTGCACTTAGTCTAGAGATACAACAACATTAGTTAGGTCATGGATGGATGGATCAATACATGCAGCTAGCACTGCTAGCAACAATAACAAAATAACCTTGTGATTGATTCTATTGACGCTAGCATGCTCTATTAGTTTTGGAGCCCAACCATGGACTATACGTACTAAGCTAGCTCAAGCACACACACATGCAGCTTGATTTATTTCTGTAGATACTAGCAGCAGCACGCGTGTCTCCTATACTAGCTTGCTTAATTTTTGTACTAGATCAACGACACTAGCACTTACTTGTTTGTTAGATTCGGAGCAGCAGGCATCCTCCGTGGACGATGACGACAACCAGGTCATCCACCGCCACGACGACACCCCGCACATGGTCCAACTCGACTACAACATCCACCGCGTGACGGCGACGTGGTCGTGTGCGGCATCGACCAACCTCCTCTCCTGTGAATCCGTCTCCTACCTGTAGCTCCCGCTCTTGTGCTGCTATATTAGTACCTTGCTCTGTTTCATGCGTATGGGTGATTTTGTTTGTGCTTGTGTCATGGAAAAGATCATTCCTATTTATTCCTACTTGTGTCATGCGTATAGCTATTTCATATGTTTCAGATAATTTAGATGCATGCTTATACTCCTATCTATACCAGGTGCATGTGTTGTGCTTGTGTACCTATATACAGAATAGTACCCATGTGTAAGTGGGTGTATGTGTTCTGCTTATAGCAGATGTTTAGTAAATGTGCTATCAATGGCCTATTTCTTCTTGCAGGTTATGGACTATATCTTTCCTTGCCAATTCCCTCTCTCTTAAATCTGGTTTGAACAGATGCTGCACTGGTCTCTTCACTTTCTTTCTTTCTCTCCTACTCTCACTGATAAGAACAGGTGCTCCTTAATCTTGCCATGCCAATGATGGTGTCCTGAGGCTCTCATTGTTACTTAAAGATGTTGCACTACTTGATCCAATGATGCAATAGTCCTAGCACTACTAGGCTGCCTGAGGACAATCCCTACTTCAAACCCTACCTCTGGGCTAATTGATTAGTAGTGGGTTTGTTGGATTTCATCTGAAAACTAACCCAAGCTTAATTGAGGGATCCCCTAATCATGGAGTTAGTTCTAGTTTGAGTTGATCTTTGGGTTTGGCTTTGATCTATACTTTGCTGGCTCTACTTATGTCTTTTGGGTTATTGGCTCCATTTATGCAGTGTTGGCTCTCTTCTACTGTTTCTTTGATCAACTTAATCTGATTGGGGTTTGACTAATGTTTCCAAACTCGTAAGTGCTAGCTCCTACAGCAAAGGCATTTTGCTAAGGGGAATGCTACATTTAAACCTTGATCAAGTTTTTCATGTTTGTTGTTTCTTGTTTTGCAGGTTGATGAACTGGAAGAAAGAAGCAGAAGATGAAGAACTAGATAGTTTAGTATAGGTTTAGTTTAGGACTTTTTCTAGATACGCCCGCTATCTAGCGGGAGAGGGGAGGGAGCGTTGGAGGAACCGGATGAAGACGAGTTTCATCATGATGATGCTCATCGTGATGACTGCAGCTCTCTTCTATGTGATGGTAGTTTAGATGATCGATATCGACTTGTAATGTGAAGACAAACTCGCTACTCGCGGTCTCGAGACTTGTAATATAATGTTCTATCTTTGTTCGGTCTTTTCAATTCGGAGACTAATATGATGAATTGTATTCGGATACTAATATGATGAATTGTATTCAGAGAGTAATCTTCTATTGTATTCGATGAATCTGTTGTTGATGTGTGTTGTCTATATTTTGTCCAATTATACATTTTGTAACCTGTGCAAAAAACAGAAAATAAAAAAATAAAAAAAACCTAATATTCATACTAATGGCGCATCACATCACAGTGCGCCATTAGTATGCCAAAGGATACTAATGGCGCATCATTAAACAGTGCGCCATTAGTATGCCGAAGTTACTAATGGCGCATCTTGTTGTTGTGCGCCATTAGTATGCCAAAGCACCTAGGTATACATGGCCCCCTGGGAGGCATACTAATGGCGCACTGTTGTATATACTAATGGCGCATCTGAGGTGCGCCATTAGTATACCAGATACTAATGGCGCACCTGTGGTGCGCCATTAGTAAAATATACTAATGGCGTGGCACTAATGGCGCACCACTAATGCGCCATTAATGGCCAAATTAGGTGCGCCATTAGTAGGCCTTTTCCTAGTAGTGTTAGATGAGAACTATGTATGCACTTTGGTTTTAATGTGATGATGAACTTCTATTAATTTGGACACTTAATTATATATAATGCACGCAGATGAACCGGCAATGGATGTACGATGACAGACACACCCGCGAGTACATTAAGGGCGTGCATGAGTTTCTCGATGTGGCTGAGGCAAACAAGCAGAATGGTTTTATGTGTTTTCCATGCACTCAATGTGGGAATACGAGGTCTTACTCTAACCGGAAAATCCTTCACTCCCACCTACTTTACAAGGGTTTCATGCCACACTATAATGTTTGGACGAGGCGGGGTTATGATGGAAGACGGCGAAGAAGAAGAGTACGATGACAACTATGTGCCCCCTGAATACGGTGATGCTGCAACGGGGGGAGCTGGTTAAGATCAAGAGGAACCAGACGATGTGCCCAATGATGCTGCAACGGGTGAAGCTGCTGAAGATCAAGAGGAACCAGACGATGTGCCCGATGATGATGATCTCCGCCGGGTCATTGTCGATGCAAGGACGCAATGCGAAAGTCAAAAGGAGAAGCTGAAGTTCGATCGCATGTTAGAGGATCACAAAAAAGGGTTATAGCCCAATTGCGAAGATGGCAACACAAAGCTTGGTACCATACTGGAATTGCTGCAGTGGAAGGCAGAGAATGCTGTGGCTGACAAAGGATTTGAGAAGCTACTAAAAATATTGAAGAAGAAGCTTCCAAAGGATAACGAATTGCCCGACAGTACATACATAGCAAAGAAGGTCGTATGCCCTCTAGGATTGGAGGTGGAGAATATACATGCATGCCCTAATGACTGCATCCTCTACCGCGGTGCATACAAGGATCTGAATGCATGCCTGGTATGCGGTGCATTACGGTATAAGATCAGACGAGATGACCCTGGTGATGTTGACGGCGAGCCCCTCAGGAAGAGGGTTCCTGCGAAGGTGATGTGGTATGCTCCTATAATACCACGGTTGAAACGTCTGTTCAGAAACGAAGAGCATGCCAAGTTGATGCGATGGCACAGTGAGAACCGAAAGAAAGATGGGAAGTTGAGAGCACCCGCTGACGGGTCGCAATGGAGAAAAATCAAGAGAAAGTACTGGGATGAGTTTGCAAAGGACCCAAGGAATGTATGGTTTGCTTTAAGCGCGGATGGCATTAATCCTTTCGGGGAGTAGAGCAGCAATCACAACACCTGGCCCGTGACTCTATGTATGTATAACCTTCCTCCTTGGATGTGCATGAAGCGGAAGTTCATTATGATGCCAGTTCTCATCCAAGGCCCTAAGCAACCCGACAACGAAATTGATGTGTACCTAAGGCCATTAGTTGAAGAACTTTTATAGCTGTGGAATGGAAACGGTGTACGTACGTGGGATGAGCACAGACAGGAGGAATTTAACCTTAAGGCGTTGCTGTTCATGACCATCAACGATTGGCCCGCTCTCAGTAACCTTTCAGGACAGACAAACAAAGGATACCACGCATGCATGCACTGTTTAGATGACACTGAAAGTATATACCTGGACAAATGCAGGAAGAATGTGTACCTGAGCCATCATCGATTTCTTCCGACCAACCATCAATGTCGAAAGAAAGGCAAGCATTTCAAAGGCGAGGCAGATCACCGGAAGAAGCCCGCCATGCACACCGGTGATCACGTGCTTGCTATGGTCAATGATTTACACTACGTAATCTTTGGAAAGGGTCCTGGTGGACTAGCTGTTCCGAATGACGCTGAGGGACACACAACCACGTGGAAGAAGAAATCTATATTTTGGGACCTACCCTACTGGAAAGACCTAGAGGTCTGCTCCTCAATCGACGTGATGCACGTGACGAAGAACCTTTGCGTGAACCTTCTAGGCTTCTTGGGCGTGTATGGGAAGACAAAAGATACACCTGAGGCACGGGAGGACCTGCAATGTTTGCACAAAAAAGACGACATGCCTCCGAAGCAGTATAAAGGTCCTACCAGCTACGCTCTTACGAAAGAATAGAAAGAAATCTTCTTTGAATGCCTGCTCAGTATGAAGGTCACGACTGGCTTCTCGTCGAATATAAAGGGAATAATAAATATGCCAGAGAAAAAGTTTCAGAACCTAAAGTCTCATGACTGCCACGTGATTATGACGCAACTGCTTCCGGTTGCATTGAGGGGGCTTCTACCGGACAATGTCCGATTAGCCATTGTGAAGCTATGTGCATTCCTCAATGCAATCTCTCAGAAGGTGATCGATCCAGAAATCGTACCAAGGCTAAGGAGTGATGTGGCACAATGTCTTGTCAGTTTCGAGCTGGTGTTCCCACCATCCTTCTTCAATATCATGACGCACGTCCTAGTTCATCTAGTCGACGAGATTGTCATCCTGGGGCCTGTATTTCTACACAATATGTTCCCCTTTGAGAGGTTCATGGGAGTCCTAAAGAAATATGTCCGTAACCGCGCTAGGCCAGAAGGAAGCATCTCCATGGGCCATCAAACAGAGGATGTTATCGGGTTTTGTGTTGACTTCATTCCTGGCCTTAAGAAGATAGGTCTCCCTAAATCGCGGTATGAGGGGAGACTGACTGGAAAAGGCACTCTTGGAAGAGACTCAATAATATGCAGGGACAGATATTCTTGGTCTCAAGCAAACTACACAGTTCTACAAAACTCTACCTTGATGACCCCGTATGTCGATGAACACAAGAATAGTTTGCGCTCCAAACACCCAGAGCAGTGCGACGACTAGATTACATGTGAACACATCAGGACTTTCAGCTGTTGGTTGGAAACACGTCTTAGAGGTGACAACACTGTTTGTGATGAGTTGTACTTGTTGTCCAGGGGACCATCTTTGACTGTATTGACTTACAAAGGATACGAGATAAATGGGAATACATTTTACACGATCGCCCAAGATCAAAAGAGCACCAACCAAAACAGCGGTGTCCGCTTTGATGCAGCAACCGAGAGCGGAAAGGACACATATTATGGTTACATAGTGGACATATGGGAACTTGACTACGGACCTGATTTTAAGGTCCCTTTGTTTAAGTGCAAATGGGTCAATCTGTTAGGCGACAGGGTACAGGTAGACCCACAGTATAGAATGACAACAGTGGATCTGAAAAATCTTGGGTACACTGATGAACCGTTCATCCTAGCCAATGATGTGGCACAGGTTATCTATGTGAAGGACATGTCTACCAAACCGAGAAAAAGAAAAGATAAGGAAGCGAATACATCATACGGTGAGCCAAAGCGCCACATAGTTCTTTCAGGAAAAAGGGACATCCTGGGAGTGGACGGCAAGACAGACATGTCTGAAGATTATGAAAAGTTTCATGAAATTCCTCCCTTCAATGTCAAGGCTGACCCAAGCATCCTGATAAACAATGAAGATTATCCATGGTTACGGCACAATAAGCAAATGACACAAGCGAAGAAAAAGTGAAGACTTTCTCCCGCAACTATTATGATGATACCATTCCAACTTTGTAACACACGAACATGCTACCATTGTCCGTTTTGTACATGCACATGCTATGTGGGTGAAATTATGATACCATCCCAACTTTCAACTTTTTCAGAGTTCATTTGAAATGCTTTCATGTCTTATGGTTCGGCCCTCGTAATACCAACACCATTAGTCCCTGGCCCATGCCAACTTTCAACTTTCAACTTTCCAAAACTAATGGCACTAACAGAAAGTTTATAATTTTGCTCCTCGCCTTGGCCCATGACCATTAGTCCCGGTTTGTGCCACAATCGGGACTAAAGGGTTGGTCCTCGTTGCGGGCAGAGTTTAGTCCCACCTCGCCAACCGAAGGGGGCTCACACCGGTTTATAAGCCCTTCCCTCTCTGCCTTGTTGAGCTCCTCTCGAAGTGAAAATAGATGCCCTAATAGAGAAAAGTTTAACCTAAATTCATAGTGAATTTCTCTGAAATTCATAGAAATTTACTAGGAATTTAGGTTGAATTTTCTCTATAAGCGCATCTATTCTCATTTTTTAGTAAGTTAATCACAAACTTGTGGTTCAAACAATTTTCAAAGAATTCAAATTTTAACTATTCAAATTTGAAAACTAATGGCACTAACAGAAAGTTTATAATTTTTCTAAAACTAATGGCACTAACAGAAAGTTTATAATTTTGCTAAAATAAAAGCGAACAGAATTAAACATTAAAGCAAAAAACAAAAGAAAATAAATAATGCAAAAAACAAATCAAAAAAACAGGAAAAAACTATTTTTATAGTAAAGTTAATCACAAAATAAAATAAATAAAGCAACAAAGAAAACTAAAAAACTAAAAAAGTGTTTTCAAATTTGAAAACTAATGGCACTAACAGAAAGTTTATAATTTTTCTAAAACTAATGGCACTAACAGAAAGTTTATAATTTTGCTAACCTAAAAGCAAACCGAATTAAAAATTAAAGCAAAAAACAAAAGAAAATAAATAATGCAAAAAAACCAAAAAACAGGAAAAACATATTTTTATAGTAAAGTTAATCACAAAATAAAATAAATAAAGCAACAAACAAAACAAAAAAACTAAAAAAGTGTTTACAAATTTGAAAACTAATGGCATTAACAAAAAGTTTATAATTTTTCTAAAACTAAAAGCATAAAGAATTAAAAAATAAAGCAAAAAACAAAAGAAAATAAATAAAGCAACAAAAAAATGCCACCTACTAGGCCACCACGGCCTGAATATGACTAGAAACCCTACCATGGGCCAGGATTCAGGCCTGCAGCAGGCCCAGTAGGCCCATAGGCATTGCAGTGACAGATTAGGCCTGAAAGCCTGCAGTTGAGAGGAGCTCGGGAGGGTGGGCGCATCAGCGCTTATAAACCACTCCCGAGCCCTCTCAACTAGCGAGGTGGGACTAAACTTTTGGGCGCGGGGCAGCACAAGGCCATTGGTCCCGGTTGGTGGCACCAACCGGGACTAAAGGGGGGCATTGGTCACGGTTCCCACCAACTGGGACCAAAGGCCACCGCTTCCCGCCCTTTGGGCTGCTGAAAAGAGGCCTTTGGTCCCGGTTGGTGCCACCAACTGGGACCAAAGGCCGCCGCATCCCGCCCTTTGGGCTGCTGAAAAGAGGCCTTTGGTCCCGGTTGTTGGCACCAACCGGGACTAAAGGGGGCATTGGTCACGGTTGGTGCCACGAACCGTGACCAATGCTCTGTCTATATATACAACACTTGTGAAAATTTTCAGTTTGCATCGCCAGTTCCCCCCTCCCCCGCCGACGACGCCGTCAGGCTACTCCACCTCGCCGCCTACGCCGCCGCCGCCAACATCATCGCCTCCACGAGCCCGCGCCGTCCTCATCGCCGTCATCCCCGAGCCCACCGTCCTTGTCGTCCCCGTCGCTGCGTGCCTCCCCGAGCCCACCCCTCCTCGTCCCTGTCGCCGGCCGCGCGCCGTCCCCGTCACCGCGTGCCGCCCCGAGCTCGCCGTCCTCGTCGCCAGACTCCTGCCATCGCCGCCCCCCTCGAAGTGAGCCCCCCTTTCCCATGGTCCCGATCGAGTGCGGCCCTTGCTCTCTGCCCCTGCTCCATGGTCGCCGCCGGCCCTGACGCATTGAAGAGCAGAAGGAGACGAGAAGGAGAGGAGAGGAGAAGGAGTGGAGCAGCAGCAAACCTTTTGATTGGTTTAGAATAGGTTTTCGGCAAGGAATTTGAATCTGGTTCAAATTTCATTTGAATGAAATTTAAAAAATTTAAACTATGGATCAGAAAGGTTTTGGTGAAATGGAGTGTGGATACTGTCATGAAGTTGGAGTAATTTTTGTGGTTGTAAAAGAGTTAGGAAAATTTAGAATGTGCTAAATATGTCAAAAATGTTTTTTGTTCATACAAAGTTTTTTGTTCATAGGCAGAAAGTTTTTATATATGACTATGGATATATGAGCAATGATGATCCATGGATGTATGCATTGATATATATGAGAAACGATGTTTCATAGAATATTTACCAAGTATATATGTATTTTTGTTCATAGCATTTTTTCCATTTATATATGTATGTGGCTATAGATGGATATATATGAGAGCTTTCCTAGTGTCAAAGTATTGAAGAAATCCATGGCTTCATCATTAGCCGGAAGTAACCAGGGCATGACAAAGTCCTCCAGAGTTATTTTGGAATGGTGTCCCGGATAGGATAATTTGCCTTTTTGTATGAATTTCAGCAAAGGCCTTCCAAATAATGATATTTGGAAGGTTCTTGCTCAACTTTGTACCAAAAAGCGAATTATCCTATCTAGGACTCCGTTCCAAAATAACTTTGGAGAGCTTCGTACCATCATGCACCTATTACTTTCGCCTAATGATGAAGACATGGTTTTGTTGAATCCTTTGACACTAGGCAACCTCCCGACCCCTCGGCGATCCTCTCGAACATGAGAGGAAGAAGAGTATCGCCGAGGGGTCGAGGGTTCCAGGGTCGTCGAGGGTTCGAGGGGTCGAGGATCACCGAGGGGTCGAGAGAGAGGTTTCCTAGTGTCAAAGTATTGAAGAAATCCATGTCTTCATCATTAGCCAGAAGTAACTAGGGCATGACGAAGTCCTCTAAAGTTATTTTGGAATGGTGTCCCGGATAGGATAATTTGCCTTTTTGTATGAATTTCAGCAAAGGCCTTCCAAATAACGATATTTGGAAGGTTCTTGCTGAACTTTGTACCAAAAAGCGAATTATCCTATCTAGGACTCCGTTCCAAAATAAATTTGGAGAGCTTCGTACCATCATGCACCTGTTACTTTCGCCTAATGATGAAGACATGGTTTTGTTGAATCCTTTGACACTAGGCAACCTCCCGACCCCTCGGCGATCCTCTCGAACATGAGAGGAATAAGAGGATAAAAAAGAAGAGGAAGAAGAAAAAAAAAGGAGAATAAAGAATAGAGGAGTTCTTCTCCTCTATTCTTTCTTCTCCTCTTTTTTTTCTTCTTCTTCCTCTTTTTTTTATCGGGAACGAGGGTCGTCGAGGGACATATATGTAGTGTCGTCGTTGTCGATATATACCCCCTCCCGATAGCTTCAACACGTGGGGGGGGGGTCGATATTACCCCCTCCTTGAAGCATTCTCGAGGCCACCCCAAACCCTTGAAGCGTTGTCGAGGCCACCCCAAACCCTAGAGAAGCAGCGTCGAGGCCACTAATTAATATATATGATTCCTTACTATGATTAGGTAGCTAGTTCTACGTTTGCCACTAATATATCCATCTGTCATGTTTGAATAATAATTGCCATGTTGTAAATATTTGTAGAAACTATGGACACCGCCCGAGACGAAGCAAAAGAAGCGTTGTTGAGGGACATAATCGCGGAAGGAAGTGATGCCGTCTCGTTGTTTCTCAATGACACCGATGGTCTGGAAGGAGAGGGTGAAGAAGCTGGCTACGGTGACCTAATGCCGATGCAAGAAGAAGAACATGAGGACGGCTCCGGTGACCCAATGCCGGTGCAAGAAGGAGACCGTGATGACGGCTCCGGTGACCGAACCGAGTCCGGCCAGGTATATATATTAGTTAAGCCTGTGCTGACTAGCTAATTGATGCATTCATTGTTTTGGTATGTACACATATTAATTAAGTCTTTGTTCTTTTTTCTAGCCCTCCGGATCGAGCACAACTTCGGTAAAGAGACGAGGCCCGAAGAAAAAGTTGAGCTTGGATGAAAGGTTTGAGATCATAGCAATCGTGCCCGACAGCCAACCGATTGAACCCATCCGAACAAAGAACGCATTTGTTGCTCAGTGCGGGGTTCTGGTTAGGGACAAGACCCCGATCAGCATCCAGCAATGGTTTAAGCCGGCTACAGAAGACCCTGGGGTGTCTTATGTCAATGATATGCAGAAAAATGATCTTTGGACTGAGCTAAAGTCAAATTTCACCCTACCGCCAGAGGATAATCCAGAGAACCCAGTTAAAGAGCAATTAATCAAGTCTTTTGCTCTTAAGAGGATGGCAGAACTATTCAGGAGGTGGAAGAAAGAGCTGAATAAGTTTGTAGAAAATAATGAGACACCAGAATTCAAGGGCAGATATGAGAAGATCAGAGATCACTGGCCCGCATTTGTGGCCCACAAGACATCGGAAAAGAGTAAGAAGATGTCGGCGACAAACAAGCAAAATGCTGCGAAGAAGAAGCATCACCATCGCACGGGGTCAGGTGGCTACCTCGTAGCCCGGCCTAAGTGGGCCAAGACTGAGAATGATTTGGTTGATAAAGGGATCGAACCAGAGACAATTAACTGGCCAGACCGTTGCCGGACTTGGTTCTTCGGGGCTGGCGGAACCTTGGACCCTGTAACAGGGAAGTGCATTTGGACGAATGATCAAATGGACATACCAGTCAGGAAGCTTCAGCACTATATCGAAGCAGCGCAGCAAGGGACGTTCCTTCCAGACAGAGAGAACGACGAGCTCACAATGGCCCTCGGGAATCCTGAGCACCCTGGACGGACACGAGGCACGCCAGGCTCCATTCCGTGGAAGATTGGGTTTCCGGACGCAGGCGGTTACAAATCCCATGAGAGGAGGAAAAAAGTGCAGCAGACCCAAATGCAGGCACTGCAAGCAAGGGTACAAGCGATAGAGGAACGAGAAGCAAATCGCAGCAAACGTACTGCCAAAGCTTCCCCTGAAGCTACCCCGCCATCTCAGCGGAGAAGCAGCGTGGCTTCCACCGAGCTGCTTCAGCCGGAGCATGCCTTGACGGCTCCTGCCAGCTATCCCGTGGATGCTATCACGGAGTCTCAAAATTGCCACCTTATGACGCAATGGATGAATTTGAAGGTCAAGGCGGCTGTTGGCTCTGTTTATCCTACTGAACCCGGCGCAACTTTTCACTGCCGGCCGATTCCAGAAGGATATGCTAGGGTGATGGTGGATGAAATAACGGAGGGATTTGAGGACCTCCAGCTTGACCACCCTACCAGTGAAGGGGAGACTAGGCTGGGGTCTGCTCTGAAGACTCCATGCCTATGGCGGAAGGAGCTCATCAACCTTCCGAACTGGACGCCTCCTCCTCCGGCAAGTCAGGGCACTCCGCCTCCTCCACCGCCTCCTCCTCCGGTGAGTCAGGACACTCCGCCTCCTCCATCGCCTCCTCCTCCGGCGAGTGACGATCAGGGCACTCGACCGGCTCCTTCTCCGCCTGCGCCGATGCGCCCGAGCAGCCAGCCTCCTCCTTCTCCGCCTCGTTAGCAAGGGCGGAAGAGACCTGTCGCCGCTCCGGCTGCTCCGGCGCGTCGTAGTCCTTCTTCTCCGCCTCGTAAGCAAGTAAAGAAGACAACCACTCCGTCTGCTCGGCCGGCGTCTAGCAGTACAGCCAGAGGCGAGAGGACATACAGATTCGGTCCTTCTCTGAAGACTCCAGAGAAGTTATCATACAAGAGGACCCCGGAGGAGAACGCCGAGATCGCACGAACCAAAGTGGATGACTGGTTTCAAGGGTTGAAAGCAAAGAGACATCCACTTCCAGAGGAGAAGGTAGATCCGGTGAAAGCGAAGCGCACTCTGGCTGCCCTGACAAAACCACCCAAGTCTCCGCCGAAAGGAAACTATGAGCGCATTATTGGAAAGGAATTTGCCGAAGCGGAGCGGTCGGGAAGTACTGTCAGTGATCAAAGGTTGAAAGAACGATGAGCTGGGAAACAAATTGCCCAGCTCGGCGAACAAGCGAAGCAATCGTGCCCCCCGCTCAAGGTGCCTAGACACAACGTCGCTAATCATCCGAGGATGGTGCCCGGTTATAGCAATCTTGCAGATTACCTGCCCGACATGTACATTATGAACCCATGGAGGTGCGGATACAAAGATACGAGTACGGGAAGCCTCTCGTCAAAGATGAAAGATCTCTATCAACGATGATGCGAAGATTGCATGATTGGTACTTGAAAATCTGCAGAGACTCTGGGGGGAGGAGTACTTTGTATGTGAAAGTTAAAAAGGAGCATGACCTCGTTGGAATTGAACTGTTGCCTGTTCCATTTGAGGAGTTCTATCAGTTTTTCAATCAATTGGTCCTCGATAAAACAACGGTCGCCTGCTATTGTCTGTAAGTATTACTACTTCTGTCATTAAGTCTCTCTATATAGCTCAGCTCTTTCATTGCATGTATTTATAACCATCCTCACTATATTATGCAGATTGAAGATCGCCGAATTGAAGAAAAGACAAGTCGGTGATATTGGGTTCATTAACACATATCTCATAGATGCAACTCAGGTTAAATTTCCTGCCACAGCTACCGAGGCCAACTTGCTACGATCATTGGTAATAAATGAAAACAAAGATATAATACTCTTTCCTTACAACTTCAAGTGAGTGTTACTGTCTTGTGCGTATTTGGTTTCCCTTATATATTAGTCAAGGTTATAGTAATGTAATTGATGAGTTATGCATGCGTGGGCAATTTCCACTATATTCTCCTAGAGATTAAGCTTGAGCAGGGACTAGTAACCGTCTTAGACTTAAGACGAAAAGATCCCCAGGACTATGCAGACATGACTCAAATACTCGAGAAGTAAGTTAAATCGATCATTATCCACCATATCAGCAACTTTGTTCATTTCCTGATATATCAATTAATTGTTTTCTTTGTCCGGCAGGGTTTGGAGAAAATTCACCAGAAAAGCTTCGGGACTGCCGAAGGAGCTGCAATTTAGACACCCGAAAGTAAGTACTATAGTAGCATGTTCCGCGCATCTACTAGTCATTCAAGCGCTAGTTTCATCAATACCATTTGGCATTCTTGCTTATCAGTTTGATTTACCTCTATTTCTTGTAAAGTGGTTGTGGCAGGAACAAGGGAATGATTTCTGTGGATACTATATTTGCGAGTCCATCCGCCACACGACCTGTGAGCGGGGCTACACTGACGAACAATATGAAGTACGTAAATAACAACATTCACAATTTTATTTTATTACAATCATTTGTGTTGAGTTTCATTCATTCATATATATATGTATTGACCCCCTTCTTTAAATTAGATGTTTCGGAAGCGGGATGAACTCCTAGCACCAGCTCGCATGCGAGCAATTCAAGAGGAATTGGCGGCATTCTTTCTTGACCACGTGATCCCTGAAGACGGAGAATACTATGTGGACCCTGAGTCCGTATGATTATATTTGTAAGAGATAATTATTGTATATATGTAGCCGGTAGTGTCGGATAGATATACGAGAACTTGTTGTTCGACCAATCTCTCGGAGAAGGAGAGGTGGTCGATATCACTTCTCTCTGTATGCATATATGTTCATGACGATCTTCTGTTTCCTTCGTTTGCTTACTAGCTAGCTAGCGTGTCTAGTCCTCTCTATACGTATGTATAGTACGTAGCGTCGACCAAGCACGGACATAAGAGAGGACACTTCTCTCTATTAATTATAGCTAGCTA